>NW_028225536.1:177500-319976 GCF_052327205.1 Somniosus microcephalus | reverse complement strand
GCGTTGCTGCTCAAAGGCACTCCCTGCTGGTGTGCAGATGCAACTGCTCAAGCAATGGAGGTGTCCTGTGCCTTAGCAGCAACATGTAAACTAGCGTCAAGTTAAGAGCACTGCCTTGAGCAAAATGCTCCTTACCGCTCACTTACTGCACAAGAACGCCCGCTCCTTCAAGCCGGAGTCGAACCAGCGACCTAACGACGACTTTGCTTTGCGTTTTTTCCACTGCAGTCCTCCGCTCTACCACCTGAAAATCGAAGGGAAGCGGCAAAGGTGTCTCGCTTTGGTGATTGTCCGCCGTGCGCCTTTTGACGCTCGCGGCCTGGTGTACCTGCTGATGCCGCAGTGTTGTGGGACTGTGAGTTGCCCGCTGCTCTGGAGAGGCTGTGCCAGTGGCGCAATGGATAACGCGTCTCACTACGGATCAGAAGATTGTAGGTTCGACTCCTACCTGGCTTAATCTTTTTTACGCACTTTGCATTATGGCTCTAGATGCCTCGCAAGCGCACCTACTTGGTCATGCTGCCCAGCAGTTTGCACGGCCAGTGCCTTCTTAGCGCAGTAGGCAGCGCGTCAGTCTCATAATCTAAAGATCCTGAGTTCAATCCTGCAGAGAAGGCATTGATACTTGCAAAGCTTTTTTATCCCTCATCTCAGCTTTCCATTTTGGCTGCACAAGACTATCGACAATTCTTGCTGCTAAAGCACACCAAAGGATTTGATGTCCCTTGGCCCCCCTCTGCACCTCAGCGTGTGGAGACACTTCGGAAGTACACGGGTTCACCGACAGCTGACACCACTGTTGTGTTTGAGCCATTGCCCCGAGCCAAAAGAGGAGTGGAGAATGCGGGCATCGATCCCGCTACCTCTCACATGCGAAGCGAGCGCTCTACCATTTGAGCTAATTGCCCAGCTACTTCTTGCAGTTGCACCAAGTTTGCTTCTCAGTAGCTCCTTAGCACTCGCCTCTGAGTTGCTGCGCCACCAGCAGGGATCTCCTGCTTCGGGTTAGCCCGCTCCCTGATCTCTTTCAACGCTTTGCTCCAATCGGCGTTACCGAGCAACGGCAGGGCGGGATGTCAGAGAAATGGGGAAAGAAGCCGAGCAAGAGCCCGAGCCGGCAGAAGGGAAGCGAGGTGACCGGAAAGTAGCAGCCGCCACGAACCTGAGGGAGCAGCCGAGAGCCCTGTCTGACTGATAGACGACTTCTTTTGCCTGAGGTTTTGCCTGAAAGAGAGTGCTGGGTGTTTTGGTGCGTTGCTGCTCAAAGGCACTCCCTGCTGGTGTGCAGATGCAACTGCTCAAGCAATGGAGGTGTCCTGTGCCTTAGCAGCAACATGTAAACTAGCGTCAAGTTAAGAGCACTGCCTTGAGCAAAATGCTCCTTACCGCTCACTTACTGCACAAGAACGCCCGCTCCTTCAAGCCGGAGTCGAACCAGCGACCTAACGACGACTTTGCTTTGCGTTTTTTCCACTGCAGTCCTCCGCTCTACCACCTGAAAATCGAAGGGAAGCGGCAAAGGTGTCTCGCTTTGGTGATTGTCCGCCGTGCGCCTTTTGACGCTCGCGGCCTGGTGTACCTGCTGATGCCGCAGTGTTGTGGGACTGTGAGTTGCCCGCTGCTCTGGAGAGGCTGTGCCAGTGGCGCAATGGATAACGCGTCTCACTACGGATCAGAAGATTGTAGGTTCGACTCCTACCTGGCTTAATCTTTTTTACGCACTTTGCATTATGGCTCTAGATGCCTCGCAAGCGCACCTACTTGGTCATGCTGCGCAGCAGTTTGCACGGCCAGTGCCTTCTTAGCGCAGTAGGCAGCGCGTCAGTCTCATAATCTAAAGATCCTGAGTTCAATCCTCAGAGAAGGCATTGATACTTGCAAAGCTTTTTTATCCCTCATCTCAGCTTTCCATTTTGGCTGCACAAGACTATCGACAATTCTTGCTGCTAAAGCACACCAAAGGATTTGATGTCCCTTGGCCCCCCTCTGCACCTCAGCGTGTGGAGACACTTCGGAAGTACACGGGTTCACCGACAGCTGACACCACTGTTGTGTTTGAGCCATTGCCCCGAGCCAAAAGAGGAGTGGAGAATGCAGGCATCGATCCCGCTACCTCTCACATGCGAAGCGAGCGCTCTACCATTTGAGCTAATTGCCCAGCTACTTCTTGCAGTTGCACCAAGTTTGCTTCTCAGTAGCTCCTTAGCACTCGCCTCTGAGTTGCTGCGCCACCAGCAGGGATCTCCTGCTTCGGGTTAGCCCGCTCCCTGATCTCTTTCAACGCTTTGCTCCAATCGGCGTTACCGAGCAACGGCAGGGCGGGATGTCAGAGAAATGGGGAAAGAAGCCGAGCAAGAGCCCGAGCCGGCAGAAGGGAAGCGAGGTGACCGGAAAGTAGCAGCCGCCACGAACCTGAGGGAGCAGCCGAGAGCCCTGTCTGACTGATAGACGACTTCTTTTGCCTGAGGTTTTGCCTGAAAGAGAGTGCTGGGTGTTTTGGTGCGTTGCTGCTCAAAGGCACTCCCTGCTGGTGTGCAGATGCAACTGCTCAAGCAATGGAGGTGTCCTGTGCCTTAGCAGCAACATGTAAACTAGCGTCAAGTTAAGAGCACTGCCTTGAGCAAAATGCTCCTTACCGCTCACTTACTGCACAAGAACGCCCGCTCCTTCAAGCCGGAGTCGAACCAGCGACCTAACGACGACTTTGCTTTGCTTTTTTTCCACTGCAGTCCTCCGCTCTACCACCTGAAAATCGAAGGGAAGCGGCAAAGGTGTCTCGCTTTGGTGATTGTCCGCCGTGCGCCTTTTGACGCTCGCGGCCTGGTGTACCTGCTGATGCCGCAGTGTTGTGGGACTGTGAGTTGCCCGCTGCTCTGGAGAGGCTGTGCCAGTGGCGCAATGGATAACGCGTCTCACTACGGATCAGAAGATTGTAGGTTCGACTCCTACCTGGCTTAATCTTTTTTACGCACTTTGCATTATGGCTCTAGATGCCTCGCAAGCGCACCTACTTGGTCATGCTGCCCAGCAGTTTGCACGGCCAGTGCCTTCTTAGCACAGTAGGCAGCGCGTCAGTCTCATAATCTAAAGATCCTGAGTTCAATCCTCAGAGAAGGCATTGATACTTGCAAAGCTTTTTTATCCCTCATCTCAGCTTTCCATTTTGGCTGCACAAGACTATCGACAAGTCTTGCTGCTAAAGCACACCAAAGGATTTGATGTCCCTTGGCCCCCCTCTGCACCTCAGCGTGTGGAGACACTTCGGAAGTACACGGGTTCACCGACAGCTGACACCACTGTTGTGTTTGAGCCATTGCCCCGAGCCAAAAGAGGAGTGGAGAATGCGGGCATCGATCCCGCTACCTCTCACATGCGAAGCGAGCGCTCTACCATTTGAGCTAATTCCCCAGCTACTTTTTGCAGTTGCACCAAGTTTGCTTCTCAGTAGCTCCTTAGCACTCGCCTCTGAGTTGCTGCGCCACCAGCAGGGATCTCCTGCTTCGGGTTAGCCCGCTCCCTGATCTCTTTCAACGCTTTGCTCCAATCGGCGTTACCGAGCAACGGCAGGGCGGGAAGTCAGAGAAATGGGGAAAGAAGCCGAGCAAGAGCCCGAGCCGGCAGAAGGGAAGCGAGGTGACCGGAAAGTAGCAGCCGCCACGAACCTGAGGGAGCAGCCGAGAGCCCTGTCTGACTGATAGACGACTTCTTTTGCCTGAGGTTTTGCCTGAAAGAGAGTGCTGGGTGTTTTGGTGCGTTGCTGCTCAAAGGCACTCCCTGCTGGTGTGCAGATGCAACTGCTCAAGCAATGGAGGTGTCCTGTGCCTTAGCAGCAACATGTAAACTAGCGTCAAGTTAAGAGCACTGCCTTGAGCAAAATGCTCCTTACCGCTCACTTACTGCACAAGAACGCCCGCTCCTTCAAGCCGGAGTCGAACCAGCGACCTAACGACGACTTTGCTTTGCTTTTTTTCCACTGCAGTCCTCCGCTCTACCACCTGAAAATCGAAGGGAAGCGGCAAAGGTGTCTCGCTTTGGTGATTGTCCGCCGTGCGCCTTTTGACGCTCGCGGCCTGGTGTACCTGCTGATGCCGCAGTGTTGTGGGACTGTGAGTTGCCCGCTGCTCTGGAGAGGCTGTGCCAGTGGCGCAATGGATAACGCGTCTCACTACGGATCAGAAGATTGTAGGTTCGACTCCTACCTGGCTTAATCTTTTTTACGCACTTTGCATTATGGCTCTAGATGCCTCGCAAGCGCACCTACTTGGTCATGCTGCCCAGCAGTTTGCACGGCCAGTGCCTTCTTAGCGCAGTAGGCAGCGCGTCAGTCTCATAATCTAAAGATCCTGAGTTCAATCCTCAGAGAAGGCATTGATACTTGCAAAGCTTTTTTATCCCTCATCTCAGCTTTCCATTTTGGCTGCACAAGACTATCGACAAGTCTTGCTGCTAAAGCACACCAAAGGATTTGATGTCCCTTGGCCCCCCTCTGCACCTCAGCGTGTGGAGACACTTCGGAAGTACACGGGTTCACCGACAGCTGACACCACTGTTGTGTTTGAGCCATTGCCCCGAGCCAAAAGAGGAGTGGAGAATGCGGGCATCAATCCCGCTACCTCTCACATGCGAAGCGAGCGCTCTACCATTTGAGCTAATTCCCCAGCTACTTCTTGCAGTTGCACCAAGTTTGCTTCTCAGTAGCTCCTTAGCACTCACCTCTGAGTTGCTGCGCCACCAGCAGGGATCTCCTGCTTCGGGTTAGCCCGCTCCCTGATCTCTTTCAACGCTTTGCTCCAATCGGCGTTACCGAGCAACGGCAGGGCGGGAAGTCAGAGAAATGGGGAAAGAAGCCGAGAAAGAGCCCGAGCCGCCGGAAGGGAAGCGAGGTGACCGGAAAGTAGCAGCCGCCACGAGCGTGAGGGAGCAGCCGAGAGCCCTGTCTGACTGATAGATGACTTCTTTTGCCTGAGGTTTTGCCTGAAAGAGAGTGCTGGGTGTTTTGGTGCGTTGCTGCTCAAAGGCACTCCCTGCTGGTGTGCAGATGCAACTGCTCAAGCAATGGAGGTGTCCTGTGCCTTAGCAGCAACATGTAAACTAGCGTCAAGTTAAGAGCACTGCCTTGAGCAAAATGCTCCTTACCGCTCACTTACTGCACAAGAACGCCCGCTCCTTCAAGCCGGAGTCGAACCAGCGACCTAACGACGACTTTGCTTTGCGTTTTTTCCACTGCAGTCCTCCGCTCTACCACCTGAAAATCGAAGGGAAGCGGCAAAGGTGTCTCGCTTTGGTGATTGTCCGCCGTGCGCCTTTTGACGCTCGCGGCCTGGTGTACCTGCTGATGCCGCAGTGTTGTGGGACTGTGAGTTGCCCGCTGCTCTGGAGAGGCTGTGCCAGTGGCGCAATGGATAACGCGTCTCACTACGGATCAGAAGATTGTAGGTTCGACTCCTACCTGGCTTAATCTTTTTTACGCACTTTGCATTATGGCTCTAGATGCCTCGCAAGCGCACCTACTTGGTCATGCTGCCCAGCAGTTTGCACGGCCAGTGCCTTCTTAGCGCAGTAGGCAGCGCGTCAGTCTCATAATCTAAAGATCCTGAGTTCAATCCTCAGAGAAGGCATTGATACTTGCAAAGCTTTTTTATCCCTCATCTCAGCTTTCCATTTTGGCTGCACAAGACTATCGACAAGTCTTGCTGCTAAAGCACACCAAAGGATTTGATGTCCCTTGGCCCCCCTCTGCACCTCAGCGTGTGGAGACACTTCGGAAGTACACGGGTTCACCGACAGCTGACACCACTGTTGTGTTTGAGCCATTGCCCCGAGCCAAAAGAGGAGTGGAGAATGCGGGCATCGATCCCGCTACCTCTCACATGCGAAGCGAGCGCTCTACCATTTGAGCTAATTCCCCAGCTACTTCTTGCAATTGCACCAAGCTTGCTTCTCAGTAGCTCCTTAGCACTCGCCTCTGAGTTGCTGCGCCACCAGCAGGGATCTCCTGCTTCGGGTTAGCCCGCTCCCTGATCTCTTTCAACGCTTTGCTCCAATCGGCGTTACCGAGCAACGGCAGGGCGGGAAGTCAGAGAAATGGGGAAAGAAGCCGAGCAAGAGCCCGAGCCGGCAGAAGGGAAGCGAGGTGACCGGAAAGTAGCAGCCGCCACGAACCTGAGGGAGCAGCCGAGAGCCCTGTCTGACTGATAGACGACTTCTTTTGCCTGAGGTTTTGCCTGAAAGAGAGTGCTGGGTGTTTTGGTGCGTTGCTGCTCAAAGGCACTCCCTGCAGGTGTGCAGATGCAACTGCTCAAGCAATGGAGGTGTCCTGTGCCTTAGCAGCAACATGTAAACTAGCGTCAAGTTAAGAGCACTGCCTTGAGCAAAATGCTCCTTACCGCTCACTTACTGCACAAGAACGCCCGCTCCTTCAAGCCGGAGTCGAACCAGCGACCTAACGACGACTTTGCTTTGCTTTTTTTCCACTGCAGTCCTCCGCTCTACCACCTGAAAATCGAAGGGAAGCGGCAAAGGTGTCTCGCTTTGGTGATTGTCCGCCGTGCGCCTTTTGACGCTCGCGGCCTGGTGTACCTGCTGATGCCGCAGTGTTGTGGGACTGTGAGTTGCCCGCTGCTCTGGAGAGGCTGTGCCAGTGGCGCAATGGATAACGCGTCTCGCTACGGATCAGAAGATTGTAGGTTCGACTCCTACCTGGCTTAATCTTTTTTACGCACTTTGCATTATGGCTCTAGATGCCTCGCAAGCGCACCTACTTGGTCATGCTGCCCAGCAGTTTGCACGGCCAGTGCCTTCTTAGCGCAGTAGGCAGCGCGTCAGTCTCATAATCTAAAGATCCTGAGTTCAATCCTCAGAGAAGGCATTGATACTTGCAAAGCTTTTTTATCCCTCATCTCAGCTTTCCATTTTGGCTGCACAAGACTATCGACAATTCTTGCTGCTAAAGCACACCAAAGGATTTGATGTCCCTTGGCCCCCCTCTGCACCTCAGCGTGTGGAGACACTTCGGAAGTACACGGGTTCACCGACAGCTGACACCACTGTTGTGTTTGAGCCATTGCCCCGAGCCAAAAGAGGAGTGGAGAATGCGGGCATCGATCCCGCTACCTCTCACATGCGAAGCGAGCGCTCTACCATTTGAGCTAATTGCCCAGCTACTTCTTGCAGTTGCACCAAGTTTGCTTCTCAGTAGCTCCTTAGCACTCGCCTCTGAGTTGCTGCGCCACCAGCAGGGATCTCCTGCTTCGGGTTAGCCCGCTCCCTGATCTCTTTCAACGCTTTGCTCCAATCGGCGTTACCGAGCAACGGCAGGGCGGGATGTCAGAGAAATGGGGAAAGAAGCCGAGCAAGAGCCCGAGCCGGCAGAAGGGAAGCGAGGTGACCGGAAAGTAGCAGCCGCCACGAACCTGAGGGAGCAGCCGAGAGCCCTGTCTGACTGATAGACGACTTCTTTTGCCTGAGGTTTTGCCTGAAAGAGAGTGCTGGGTGTTTTGGTGCGTTGCTGCTCAAAGGCACTCCCTGCTGGTGTGCAGATGCAACTGCTCAAGCAATGGAGGTGTCCTGTGCCTTAGCAGCAACATGTAAACTAGCGTCAAGTTAAGAGCACTGCCTTGAGCAAAATGCTCCTTACCGCTCACTTACTGCACAAGAACGCCCGCTCCTTCAAGCCGGAGTCGAACCAGCGACCTAACGACGACTTTGCTTTGCTTTTTTTCCACTGCAGTCCTCCGCTCTACCACCTGAAAATCGAAGGGAAGCGGCAAAGGTGTCTCGCTTTGGTGATTGTCCGCCGTGCGCCTTTTGACGCTCGCGGCCTGGTGTACCTGCTGATGCCGCAGTGTTGTGGGACTGTGAGTTGCCCGCTGCACTGGAGAGGCTGTGCCAGTGGCGCAATGGATAACGCGTCTCACTACGGATCAGAAGATTGTAGGTTCGACTCCTACCTGGCTTAATCTTTTTTACGCACTTTGCATTATGGCTCTAGATGCCTCGCAAGCGCACCTACTTGGTCATGCTGCCCAGCAGTTTGCACGGCCAGTGCCTTCTTAGCACAGTAGGCAGCGCGTCAGTCTCATAATCTAAAGATCCTGAGTTCAATCCTCAGAGAAGGCATTGATACTTGCAAAGCTTTTTTATCCCTCATCTCAGCTTTCCATTTTGGCTGCACAAGACTATCGACAAGTCTTGCTGCTAAAGCACACCAAAGGATTTGATGTCCCTTGGCCCCCCTCTGCACCTCAGCGTGTGGAGACACTTCGGAAGTACACGGGTTCACCGACAGCTGACACCACTGTTGTGTTTGAGCCATTGCCCCGAGCCAAAAGAGGAGTGGAGAATGCGGGCATCCATCCCGCTACCTCTCACATGCGAAGCGAGCGCTCTACCATTTGAGCTAATTCCCCAGCTACTTTTTGCAGTTGCACCAAGTTTGCTTCTCAGTAGCTCCTTAGCACTCGCCTCTGAGTTGCTGCGCCACCAGCAGGGATCTCCTGCTTCGGGTTAGCCCGCTCCCTGATCTCTTTCAACGCTTTGCTCCAATCGGCGTTACCGAGCAACGGCAGGGCGGGAAGTCAGAGAAATGGGGAAAGAAGCCGAGCAAGAGCCCGAGCCGGCAGAAGGGAAGCGAGGTGACCGGAATGTAGCAGCCGCCACGAACCTGAGGGAGCAGCCGAGAGCCCTGTCTGACTGATAGACGACTTCTTTTGCCTGAGGTTTTGCCTGAAAGAGAGTGCTGGGTGTTTTGGTGCGTTGCTGCTCAAAGGCACTCCCTGCTGGTGTGCAGATGCAACTGCTCAAGCAATGGAGGTGTCCTGTGCCTTAGCAGCAACATGTAAACTAGCGTCAAGTTAAGAGCACTGCCTTGAGCAAAATGCTCCTTACCGCTCACTTACTGCACAAGAACGCCCGCTCCTTCAAGCCGGAGTCGAACCAGCGACCTAACGACGACTTTGCTTTGCTTTTTTTCCACTGCAGTCCTCCGCTCTACCACCTGAAAATCGAAGGGAAGCGGCAAAGGTGTCTCGCTTTGGTGATTGTCCGCCGTGCGCCTTTTGACGCTCGCGGCCTGGTGTACCTGCTGATGCCGCAGTGTTGTGGGACTGTGAGTTGCCCGCTGCTCTGGAGAGGCTGTGCCAGTGGCGCAATGGATAACGCGTCTCACTACGGATCAGAAGATTGTAGGTTCGACTCCTACCTGGCTTAATCTTTTTTACGCACTTTGCATTATGGCTCTAGATGCCTCGCAAGCGCACCTACTTGGTCATGCTGCCCAGCAGTTTGCACGGCCAGTGCCTTCTTAGCGCAGTAGGCAGCGCGTCAGTCTCATAATCTAAAGATCCTGAGTTCAATCCTCAGAGAAGGCATTGATACTTGCAAAGCTTTTTTATCCCTCATCTCAGCTTTCCATTTTGGCTGCACAAGACTATCGACAAGTCTTGCTGCTAAAGCACACCAAAGGATTTGATGTCCCTTGGCCCCCCTCTGCACCTCAGCGTGTGGAGACACTTCGGAAGTACACGGGTTCACCGACAGCTGACACCACTGTTGTGTTTGAGCCATTGCCCCGAGCCAAAAGAGGAGTGGAGAATGCGGGCATCGATCCCGCTACCTCTCACATGCGAAGCGAGCGCTCTACCATTTGAGCTAATTCCCCAGCTACTTCTTGCAGTTGCACCAAGTTTGCTTCTCAGTAGCTCCTTAGCACTCACCTCTGAGTTGCTGCGCCACCAGCAGGGATCTCCTGCTTCGGGTTAGCCCGCTCCCTGATCTCTTTCAACGCTTTGCTCCAATCGGCGTTACCGAGCAACGGCAGGGCGGGAAGTCAGAGAAATGGGGAAAGAAGCCGAGAAAGAGCCCGAGCCGCCGGAAGGGAAGCGAGGTGACCGGAAAGTAGCAGCCGCCACGAGCGTGAGGGAGCAGCCGAGAGCCCTGTCTGACTGATAGACGACTTCTTTTGCCTGAGGTTTTGCCTGAAAGAGAGTGCTGGGTGTTTTGGTGCGTTGCTGCTCAAAGGCACTCCCTGCTGGTGTGCAGATGCAACTGCTCAAGCAATGGAGGTGTCCTGTGCCTTAGCAGCAACATGTAAACTAGCGTCAAGTTAAGAGCACTGCCTTGAGCAAAATGCTCCTTACCGCTCACTTACTGCACAAGAACGCCCGCTCCTTCAAGCCGGAGTCGAACCAGCGACCTAACGACGACTTTGCTTTGCTTTTTTTCCACTGCAGTCCTCCGCTCTACCACCTGAAAATCGAAGGGAAGCGGCAAAGGTGTCTCGCTTTGGTGATTGTCCGCCGTGCGCCTTTTGACGCTCGCGGCCTGGTGTACCTGCTGATGCCGCAGTGTTGTGGGACTGTGAGTTGCCCGCTGCTCTGGAGAGGCTGTGCCAGTGGCGCAATGGATAACGCGTCTCACTACGGATCAGAAGATTGTAGGTTCGACTCCTACCTGGCTTAATCTTTTTTACGCACTTTGCATTATGGCTCTAGATGCCTCGCAAGCGCACCTACTTGGTCATGCTGCCCAGCAGTTTGCACGGCCAGTGCCTTCTTAGCGCAGTAGGCAGCGCGTCAGTCTCATAATCTAAAGATCCTGAGTTCAATCCTCAGAGAAGGCATTGATACTTGCAAAGCTTTTTTATCCCTCATCTCAGCTTTCCATTTTGGCTGCACAAGACTATCGACAAGTCTTGCTGCTAAAGCACACCAAAGGATTTGATGTCCCTTGGCCCCCCTCTGCACCTCAGCGTGTGGAGACACTTCGGAAGTACACGGGTTCACCGACAGCTGACACCACTGTTGTGTTTGAGCCATTGCCCCGAGCCAAAAGAGGAGTGGAGAATGCGGGCATCGATCCCGCTACCTCTCACATGCGAAGCGAGCGCTCTACCATTTGAGCTAATTGCCCAGCTACTTCTTGCAGTTGCACCAAGTTTGCTTCTCAGTAGCTCCTTAGCACTCGCCTCTGAGTTGCTGCGCCACCAGCAGGGATCTCCTGCTTCGGGTTAGCCCGCTCCCTGATCTCTTTCAACGCTTTGCTCCAATCGGCGTTACCGAGCAACGGCAGGGCGGGAAGTCAGAGAAATGGGGAAAGAAGCCGAGAAAGAGCCCGAGCCGCCGGAAGGGAAGCGAGGTGACCGGAAAGTAGCAGCCGCCACGAGCGTGAGGGAGCAGCCGAGAGCCCTGTCTGACTGATAGACGACTTCTTTTGCCTGAGGCTTTGCCTGAAAGAGAGTGCTGGGTGTTTTGGTGCGTTGCTGCTCAAAGGCACTCCCTGCTGGTGTGCAGATGCAACTGCTCAAGCAATGGAGGTGTCCTCCCTTTTCATAACAATGGAGGTGTCCTGTGCCTTAGCATCAACATGTAAACTAGCGTCAAGTTAAGAGCACTGCCTTGAGCTAAATGCTCCTTACCGCTCACTTACTGCACAAGAACGCCCGCTCCTTCAAGCCGGAGTCGAACCAGCGACCTATCGACGACTTTGCTTTGCTTTTTTTCCACTGCAGTCCTCCGCTCTACCACCTGAAAATCGAAGGGAAGCGGCAAAGCTGTCTCTTTTTGGTGATTGTCCGCCGTGCGCCTTTTGACGCTCCCGGCCTGGTGTACCTGCTGATGCCGCAGCGTTGTGGGACTGTGAGTTGCCAGCTGCTTTGGACAGGCTGGGCCAGTGGCGCAATGGATAACGCGTCTGACTACGGATCAGAAGATTATAGGTTCGACTCCAACCTGGCTCGAACTTTTTTACACACTTTGCATTATGGCTTTAGATGCCTCGCAAGCGCACCTGCTTGGTCATGCTGCCCAGAAGTTTGCGTGGCAAGTGCCTTCTTAGCGCAGTAGTCAGCGCGTCAGTCTCGTAATCTGAAGGTCCTGAGTTCAATCCTCAGAGAAGGCATTGATACTTGCAAAGCTTTCTTATCCCTCATCTCAGCTTTACATTTTTGCTGCACAAGACTGTCGACAAGTCTTGCTGCTAAAGCACACCAAAGGATTTGATGTCCCTTGGCCCCTCTGTCCCTCAGCGTGTGGAGACCCTTCGGAAGTACACGGGTTCACCGACAGCTGACACCACTGTTGTGTTTGAGCCATTGCCCCGAGCCAAAAGAGGAGTGGAGAATGCAGGCATCAATCCCGCTACCTCTCACATGCGAAGCGAGCGCTCTACCATTTGAGCTAATTCCCCAGCTACTTCTTCCAGTTGCACCAAGTTTGCTTCTCAGTAGCTCCTTAGCACTCGCCTCTGAGTTGCTGCGCCACCAGCAGGGATCTCCTGCTTCGGGTTAGCCCGCTCCCTGATCTCTTTCAACGCTTTGCTCCAATCGGCGTTACCGAGCAACGGCAGGGCGGGAAGTCAGAGAAATGGGGAAAGAAGCCGAGCAAGAGCCCGAGCCGGCAGAAGGGAAGCGAATGACCGGAAAGTAGCAGCCGCCACGAACCTGAGGGAGCAGCCGAGAGCCCTGTCTGACTGATAGACGACTTCTTTTGCCTGAGGTTTTGCCTGAAAGAGAGTGCTGGGTGTTTTGGTGCGTTGCTGCTCAAAGGCACTCCCTGCTGGTGTGCAGATGCAACTGCTCAAGCAATGGAGGTGTCCTGTGCCTTAGCAGCAACATGTAAACTAGCGTCAAGTTAAGAGCACTGCCTTGAGCAAAATGCTCCTTACCGCTCACTTACTGCACAAGAACGCCCGCTCCTTCAAGCCGGAGTCGAACCAGCGACCTAACGACGACTTTGCTTTGCTTTTTTTCCACTGCAGTCCTCCGCTCTACCACCTGAAAATCGAAGGGAAGCGGCAAAGGTGTCTCGCTTTGGTGATTGTCCGCCGTGCGCCTTTTGACGCTCGCGGCCTGGTGTACCTGCTGATGCCGCAGTGTTGTGGGACTGTGAGTTGCCCGCTGCTCTGGAGAGGCTGTGCCAGTGGCGCAATGGATAACGCGTCTCACTACGGATCAGAAGATTGTAGGTTCGACTCCTACCTGGCTTAATCTTTTTTACGCACTTTGCATTATGGCTCTAGATGCCTCGCAAGCGCACCTACTTGGTCATGCTGCCCAGCAGTTTGCACGGCCAGTGCCTTCTTAGCGCAGTGCGTCAGTCTCATAATCTAAAGATCCTGAGTTCAATCCTCAGAGAAGGCATTGATACTTGCAAAGCTTTTTTATCCCTCATCTCAGCTTTCCATTTTGGCTGCACAAGACTATCGACAAGTCTTGCTGCTAAAGCACACCAAAGGATTTGATGTCCCTTGGCCCCCCTCTGCACCTCAGCGTGTGGAGACACTTCGGAAGTACACGGGTTCACCGACAGCTGACACCACTGTTGTGTTTGAGCCATTGCCCCGAGCCAAAAGAGGAGTGGAGAATGCGGGCATCGATCCCGCTACCTCTCACATGCGAAGCGAGCGCTCTACCATTTGAGCTAATTCCCCAGCTACTTCTTGCAGTTGCACCAAGTTTGCTTCTCAGTAGCTCCTTAGCACTCGCCTCTGAGTTGCTGCGCCACCAGCAGGGATCTCCTGCTTCGGGTTAGCCCGCTCCCTGATCTCTTTCAACGCTTTGCTCCAATCGGCGTTACCGAGCAACGGCAGGGCGGGAAGTCAGAGAAATGGGGAAAGAAGCCGAGAAAGAGCCCGAGCCGCCGGAAGGGAAGCGAGGTGACCGGAAAGTAGCAGCCGCCACGAGCGTGAGGGAGCAGCCGAGAGCCCTGTCTGACTGATAGACGACTTCTTTTGCCTGAGGCTTTGCCTGAAAGAGAGTGCTGGGTGTTTTGGTGCGTTGCTGCTCAAAGGCACTCCCTGCTGGTGTGCAGATGCAACTGCTCAAGCAATGGAGGTGTCCTCCCTTTTCATAACAATGGAGGTGTCCTGTGCCTTAGCATCAACATGTAAACTAGCGTCAAGTTAAGAGCACTGCCTTGAGCTAAATGCTCCTTACCGCTCACTTACTGCACAAGAACGCCCGCTCCTTCAAGCCGGAGTCGAACCAGCGACCTATCGACGACTTTGCTTTGCTTTTTTTCCACTGCAGTCCTCCGCTCTACCACCTGAAAATCGAAGGGAAGCGGCAAAGCTGTCTCTTTTTGGTGATTGTCCGCCGTGCGCCTTTTGACGCTCCCGGCCTGGTGTACCTGCTGATGCCGCAGCGTTGTGGGACTGTGAGTTGCCAGCTGCTTTGGACAGGCTGGGCCAGTGGCGCAATGGATAACGCGTCTGACTACGGATCAGAAGATTGTAGGTTCGACTCCAACCTGGCTCGAACTTTTTTACACACTTTGCATTATGGCTTTAGATGCCTCGCAAGCGCACCTGCTTGGTCATGCTGCCCAGAAGTTTGCGTGGCAAGTGCCTTCTTAGCGCAGTAGTCAGCGCGTCAGTCTCGTAATCTGAAGGTCCTGAGTTCAATCCTCAGAGAAGGCATTGATACTTGCAAAGCTTTCTTATCCCTCATCTCAGCTTTACATTTTTGCTGCACAAGACTGTCGACAAGTCTTGCTGCTAAAGCACACCAAAGGATTTGATGTCCCTTGGCCCCTCTGTCCCTCAGCGTGTGGAGACCCTTCGGAAGTACACGGGTTCACCGACAGCTGACACCACTGTTGTGTTTGAGCCATTGCCCCGAGCCAAAAGAGGAGTGGAGAATGCAGGCATCAATCCCGCTACCTCTCACATGCGAAGCGAGCGCTCTACCATTTGAGCTAATTCCCCAGCTACTTCTTCCAGTTGCACCAAGTTTGCTTCTCAGTAGCTCCTTAGCACTCGCCTCTGAGTTGCTGCGCCACCAGCAGGGATCTCCTGCTTCGGGTTAGCCCGCTCCCTGATCTCTTTCAACGCTTTGCTCCAATCGGCGTTACCGAGCAACGGCAGGGCGGGAAGTCAGAGAAATGGGGAAAGAAGCCGAGCAAGAGCCCGAGCCGGCAGAAGGGAAGCGAGGTGACCGGAAAGTAGCAGCCGCCACGAACCTGAGGGAGCAGCCGAGAGCCCTGTCTGACTGATAGACGACTTCTTTTGCCTGAGGTTTTGCCTGAAAGAGAGTGCTGGGTGTTTTGGTGCGTTGCTGCTCAAAGGCACTCCCTGCTGGTGTGCAGATGCAACTGCTCAAGCAATGGAGGTGTCCTGTGCCTTAGCAGCAACATGTAAACTAGCGTCAAGTTAAGAGCACTGCCTTGAGCAAAATGCTCCTTACCGCTCACTTACTGCACAAGAACGCCCGCTCCTTCAAGCCGGAGTCGAACCAGCGACCTAACGACGACTTTGCTTTGCTTTTTTTCCACTGCAGTCCTCCGCTCTACCACCTGAAAATCGAAGGGAAGCGGCAAAGGTGTCTCGCTTTGGTGATTGTCCGCCGTGCGCCTTTTGACGCTCGCGGCCTGGTGTACCTGCTGATGCCGCAGTGTTGTGGGACTGTGAGTTGCCCGCTGCTCTGGAGAGGCTGTGCCAGTGGCGCAATGGATAACGCGTCTCGCTACGGATCAGAAGATTGTAGGTTCGACTCCTACCTGGCTTAATCTTTTTTACGCACTTTGCATTATGGCTCTAGATGCCTCGCAAGCGCACCTACTTGGTCATGCTGCCCAGCAGTTTGCACGGCCAGTGCCTTCTTAGCGCAGTAGGCAGCGCGTCAGTCTCATAATCTAAAGATCCTGAGTTCAATCCTCAGAGAAGGCATTGATACTTGCAAAGCTTTTTTATCCCTCATCTCAGCTTTCCATTTTGGCTGCACAAGACTATCGACAATTCTTGCTGCTAAAGCACACCAAAGGATTTGATGTCCCTTGGCCCCCCTCTGCACCTCAGCGTGTGGAGACACTTCGGAAGTACACGGGTTCACCGACAGCTGACACCACTGTTGTGTTTGAGCCATTGCCCCGAGCCAAAAGAGGAGTGGAGAATGCGGGCATCGATCCCGCTACCTCTCACATGCGAAGCGAGCGCTCTACCATTTGAGCTAATTGCCCAGCTACTTCTTGCAGTTGCACCAAGTTTGCTTCTCAGTAGCTCCTTAGCACTCGCCTCTGAGTTGCTGCGCCACCAGCAGGGATCTCCTGCTTCGGGTTAGCCCGCTCCCTGATCTCTTTCAACGCTTTGCTCCAATCGGCGTTACCGAGCAACGGCAGGGCGGGATGTCAGAGAAATGGGGAAAGAAGCCGAGCAAGAGCCCGAGCCGGCAGAAGGGAAGCGAGGTGACCGGAAAGTAGCAGCCGCCACGAACCTGAGGGAGCAGCCGAGAGCCCTGTCTGACTGATAGACGACTTCTTTTGCCTGAGGTTTTGCCTGAAAGAGAGTGCTGGGTGTTTTGGTGCGTTGCTGCTCAAAGGCACTCCCTGCTGGTGTGCAGATGCAACTGCTCAAGCAATGGAGGTGTCCTGTGCCTTAGCAGCAACATGTAAACTAGCGTCAAGTTAAGAGCACTGCCTTGAGCAAAATGCTCCTTACCGCTCACTTACTGCACAAGAACGCCCGCTCCTTCAAGCCGGAGTCGAACCAGCGACCTAACGACGACTTTGCTTTGCTTTTTTTCCACTGCAGTCCTCCGCTCTACCACCTGAAAATCGAAGGGAAGCGGCAAAGGTGTCTCGCTTTGGTGATTGTCCGCCGTGCGCCTTTTGACGCTCGCGGCCTGGTGTACCTGCTGATGCCGCAGTGTTGTGGGACTGTGAGTTGCCCGCTGCTCTGGAGAGGCTGTGCCAGTGGCGCAATGGATAACGCGTCTCACTACGGATCAGAAGATTGTAGGTTCGACTCCTACCTGGCTTAATCTTTTTTACGCACTTTGCATTATGGCTCTAGATGCCTCGCAAGCGCACCTACTTGGTCATGCTGCCCAGCAGTTTGCACGGCCAGTGCCTTCTTAGCACAGTAGGCAGCGCGTCAGTCTCATAATCTAAAGATCCTGAGTTCAATCCTCAGAGAAGGCATTGATACTTGCAAAGCTTTTTTATCCCTCATCTCAGCTTTCCATTTTGGCTGCACAAGACTATCGACAAGTCTTGCTGCTAAAGCACACCAAAGGATTTGATGTCCCTTGGCCCCCCTCTGCACCTCAGCGTGTGGAGACACTTCGGAAGTACACGGGTTCACCGACAGCTGACACCACTGTTGTGTTTGAGCCATTGCCCCGAGCCAAAAGAGGAGTGGAGAATGCGGGCATCCATCCCGCTACCTCTCACATGCGAAGCGAGCGCTCTACCATTTGAGCTAATTCCCCAGCTACTTTTTGCAGTTGCACCAAGTTTGCTTCTCAGTAGCTCCTTAGCACTCGCCTCTGAGTTGCTGCGCCACCAGCAGGGATCTCCTGCTTCGGGTTAGCCCGCTCCCTGATCTCTTTCAACGCTTTGCTCCAATCGGCGTTACCGAGCAACGGCAGGGCGGGAAGTCAGAGAAATGGGGAAAGAAGCCGAGCAAGAGCCCGAGCCGGCAGAAGGGAAGCGAGGTGACCGGAATGTAGCAGCCGCCACGAACCTGAGGGAGCAGCCGAGAGCCCTGTCTGACTGATAGACGACTTCTTTTGCCTGAGGTTTTGCCTGAAAGAGAGTGCTGGGTGTTTTGGTGCGTTGCTGCTCAAAGGCACTCCCTGCTGGTGTGCAGATGCAACTGCTCAAGCAATGGAGGTGTCCTGTGCCTTAGCAGCAACATGTAAACTAGCGTCAAGTTAAGAGCACTGCCTTGAGCAAAATGCTCCTTACCGCTCACTTACTGCACAAGAACGCCCGCTCCTTCAAGCCGGAGTCGAACCAGCGACCTAACGACGACTTTGCTTTGCTTTTTTTCCACTGCAGTCCTCCGCTCTACCACCTGAAAATCGAAGGGAAGCGGCAAAGGTGTCTCGCTTTGGTGATTGTCCGCCGTGCGCCTTTTGACGCTCGCGGCCTGGTGTACCTGCTGATGCCGCAGTGTTGTGGGACTGTGAGTTGCCCGCTGCTCTGGAGAGGCTGTGCCAGTGGCGCAATGGATAACGCGTCTCACTACGGATCAGAAGATTGTAGGTTCGACTCCTACCTGGCTTAATCTTTTTTACGCACTTTGCATTATGGCTCTAGATGCCTCGCAAGCGCACCTACTTGGTCATGCTGCCCAGCAGTTTGCACGGCCAGTGCCTTCTTAGCGCAGTAGGCAGCGCGTCAGTCTCATAATCTAAAGATCCTGAGTTCAATCCTCAGAGAAGGCATTGATACTTGCAAAGCTTTTTTATCCCTCATCTCAGCTTTCCATTTTGGCTGCACAAGACTATCGACAAGTCTTGCTGCTAAAGCACACCAAAGGATTTGATGTCCCTTGGCCCCCCTCTGCACCTCAGCGTGTGGAGACACTTCGGAAGTACACGGGTTCACCGACAGCTGACACCACTGTTGTGTTTGAGCCATTGCCCCGAGCCAAAAGAGGAGTGGAGAATGCGGGCATCGATCCCGCTACCTCTCACATGCGAAGCGAGCGCTCTACCATTTGAGCTAATTCCCCAGCTACTTCTTGCAGTTGCACCAAGTTTGCTTCTCAGTAGCTCCTTAGCACTCACCTCTGAGTTGCTGCGCCACCAGCAGGGATCTCCTGCTTCGGGTTAGCCCGCTCCCTGATCTCTTTCAACGCTTTGCTCCAATCGGCGTTACCGAGCAACGGCAGGGCGGGAAGTCAGAGAAATGGGGAAAGAAGCCGAGAAAGAGCCCGAGCCGCCGGAAGGGAAGCGAGGTGACCGGAAAGTAGCAGCCGCCACGAGCGTGAGGGAGCAGCCGAGAGCCCTGTCTGACTGATAGACGACTTCTTTTGCCTGAGGTTTTGCCTGAAAGAGAGTGCTGGGTGTTTTGGTGCGTTGCTGCTCAAAGGCACTCCCTGCTGGTGTGCAGATGCAACTGCTCAAGCAATGGAGGTGTCCTGTGCCTTAGCAGCAACATGTAAACTAGCGTCAAGTTAAGAGCACTGCCTTGAGCAAAATGCTCCTTACCGCTCACTTACTGCACAAGAACGCCCGCTCCTTCAAGCCGGAGTCGAACCAGCGACCTAACGACGACTTTGCTTTGCTTTTTTTCCACTGCAGTCCTCCGCTCTACCACCTGAAAATCGAAGGGAAGCGGCAAAGGTGTCTCGCTTTGGTGATTGTCCGCCGTGCGCCTTTTGACGCTCGCGGCCTGGTGTACCTGCTGATGCCGCAGTGTTGTGGGACTGTGAGTTGCCCGCTGCTCTGGAGAGGCTGTGCCAGTGGCGCAATGGATAACGCGTCTCACTACGGATCAGAAGATTGTAGGTTCGACTCCTACCTGGCTTAATCTTTTTTACGCACTTTGCATTATGGCTCTAGATGCCTCGCAAGCGCACCTACTTGGTCATGCTGCCCAGCAGTTTGCACGGCCAGTGCCTTCTTAGCGCAGTAGGCAGCGCGTCAGTCTCATAATCTAAAGATCCTGAGTTCAATCCTCAGAGAAGGCATTGATACTTGCAAAGCTTTTTTATCCCTCATCTCAGCTTTCCATTTTGGCTGCACAAGACTATCGACAAGTCTTGCTGCTAAAGCACACCAAAGGATTTGATGTCCCTTGGCCCCCCTCTGCACCTCAGCGTGTGGAGACACTTCGGAAGTACACGGGTTCACCGACAGCTGACACCACTGTTGTGTTTGAGCCATTGCCCCGAGCCAAAAGAGGAGTGGAGAATGCGGGCATCGATCCCGCTACCTCTCACATGCGAAGCGAGCGCTCTACCATTTGAGCTAATTCCCCAGCTACTTCTTGCAGTTGCACCAAGTTTGCTTCTCAGTAGCTCCTTAGCACTCGCCTCTGAGTTGCTGCGCCACCAGCAGGGATCTCCTGCTTCGGGTTAGCCCGCTCCCTGATCTCTTTCAACGCTTTGCTCCAATCGGCGTTACCGAGCAACGGCAGGGCGGGAAGTCAGAGAAATGGGGAAAGAAGCCGAGAAAGAGCCCGAGCCGCCGGAAGGGAAGCGAGGTGACCGGAAAGTAGCAGCCGCCACGAGCGTGAGGGAGCAGCCGAGAGCCCTGTCTGACTGATAGACGACTTCTTTTGCCTGAGGCTTTGCCTGAAAGAGAGTGCTGGGTGTTTTGGTGCGTTGCTGCTCAAAGGCACTCCCTGCTGGTGTGCAGATGCAACTGCTCAAGCAATGGAGGTGTCCTCCCTTTTCATAACAATGGAGGTGTCCTGTGCCTTAGCATCAACATGTAAACTAGCGTCAAGTTAAGAGCACTGCCTTGAGCTAAATGCTCCTTACCGCTCACTTACTGCACAAGAACGCCCGCTCCTTCAAGCCGGAGTCGAACCAGCGACCTATCGACGACTTTGCTTTGCTTTTTTTCCACTGCAGTCCTCCGCTCTACCACCTGAAAATCGAAGGGAAGCGGCAAAGCTGTCTCTTTTTGGTGATTGTCCGCCGTGCGCCTTTTGACGCTCCCGGCCTGGTGTACCTGCTGATGCCGCAGCGTTGTGGGACTGTGAGTTGCCAGCTGCTTTGGACAGGCTGGGCCAGTGGCGCAATGGATAACGCGTCTGACTACGGATCAGAAGATTGTAGGTTCGACTCCAACCTGGCTCGAACTTTTTTACACACTTTGCATTATGGCTTTAGATGCCTCGCAAGCGCACCTGCTTGGTCATGCTGCCCAGAAGTTTGCGTGGCAAGTGCCTTCTTAGCGCAGTAGTCAGCGCGTCAGTCTCGTAATCTGAAGGTCCTGAGTTCAATCCTCAGAGAAGGCATTGATACTTGCAAAGCTTTCTTATCCCTCATCTCAGCTTTACATTTTTGCTGCACAAGACTGTCGACAAGTCTTGCTGCTAAAGCACACCAAAGGATTTGATGTCCCTTGGCCCCTCTGTCCCTCAGCGTGTGGAGACCCTTCGGAAGTACACGGGTTCACCGACAGCTGACACCACTGTTGTGTTTGAGCCATTGCCCCGAGCCAAAAGAGGAGTGGAGAATGCAGGCATCAATCCCGCTACCTCTCACATGCGAAGCGAGCGCTCTACCATTTGAGCTAATTCCCCAGCTACTTCTTCCAGTTGCACCAAGTTTGCTTCTCAGTAGCTCCTTAGCACTCGCCTCTGAGTTGCTGCGCCACCAGCAGGGATCTCCTGCTTCGGGTTAGCCCGCTCCCTGATCTCTTTCAACGCTTTGCTCCAATCGGCGTTACCGAGCAACGGCAGGGCGGGAAGTCAGAGAAATGGGGAAAGAAGCCGAGCAAGAGCCCGAGCCGGCAGAAGGGAAGCGAGGTGACCGGAAAGTAGCAGCCGCCACGAACCTGAGGGAGCAGCCGAGAGCCCTGTCTGACTGATAGACGACTTCTTTTGCCTGAGGTTTTGCCTGAAAGAGAGTGCTGGGTGTTTTGGTGCGTTGCTGCTCAAAGGCACTCCCTGCTGGTGTGCAGATGCAACTGCTCAAGCAATGGAGGTGTCCTGTGCCTTAGCAGCAACATGTAAACTAGCGTCAAGTTAAGAGCACTGCCTTGAGCAAAATGCTCCTTACCGCTCACTTACTGCACAAGAACGCCCGCTCCTTCAAGCCGGAGTCGAACCAGCGACCTAACGACGACTTTGCTTTGCTTTTTTTCCACTGCAGTCCTCCGCTCTACCACCTGAAAATCGAAGGGAAGCGGCAAAGCTGTCTCTTTTTGGTGATTGTCCGCCGTGCGCCTTTTGACGCTCCCGGCCTGGTGTACCTGCTGATGCCGCAGCGTTGTGGGACTGTGAGTTGCCAGCTGCTTTGGACAGGCTGGGCCAGTGGCGCAATGGATAACGCGTCTGACTACGGATCAGAAGATTGTAGGTTCGACTCCAACCTGGCTCGAACTTTTTTACACACTTTGCATTATGGCTTTAGATGCCTCGCAAGCGCACCTGCTTGGTCATGCTGCCCAGAAGTTTGCGTGGCAAGTGCCTTCTTAGCGCAGTAGTCAGCGCGTCAGTCTCGTAATCTGAAGGTCCTGAGTTCAATCCTCAGAGAAGGCATTGATACTTGCAAAGCTTTCTTATCCCTCATCTCAGCTTTACATTTTTGCTGCACAAGACTGTCGACAAGTCTTGCTGCTAAAGCACACCAAAGGATTTGATGTCCCTTGGCCCCTCTGTCCCTCAGCGTGTGGAGACCCTTCGGAAGTACACGGGTTCACCGACAGCTGACACCACTGTTGTGTTTGAGCCATTGCCCCGAGCCAAAAGAGGAGTGGAGAATGCCGGCATCAATCCCGCTACCTCTCACATGCGAAGCGAGCGCTCTACCATTTGAGCTAATTCCCCAGCTACTTCTTCCAGTTGCACCAAGTTTGCTTCTCAGTAGCTCCTTAGCACTCGCCTCTGAGTTGCTGCGCCACCAGCAGGGATCTCCTGCTTCGGGTTAGCCCGCTCCCTGATCTCTTTCAACGCTTTGCTCCAATCGGCGTTACCGAGCAACGGCAGGGCGGGAAGTCAGAGAAATGGGGAAAGAAGCCGAGCAAGAGCCCGAGCCGGCAGAAGGGAAGCGAGGTGACCGGAAAGTAGCAGCCGCCACGAACCTGAGGGAGCAGCCGAGAGCCCTGTCTGACTGATAGACGACTTCTTTTGCCTGAGGTTTTGCCTGAAAGAGAGTGCTGGGTGTTTTGGTGCGTTGCTGCTCAAAGGCACTCCCTGCTGGTGTGCAGATGCAACTGCTCAAGCAATGGAGGTGTCCTGTGCCTTAGCAGCAACATGTAAACTAGCGTCAAGTTAAGAGCACTGCCTTGAGCAAAATGCTCCTTACCGCTCACTTACTGCACAAGAACGCCCGCTCCTTCAAGCCGGAGTCGAACCAGCGACCTAACGACGACTTTGCTTTGCTTTTTTTCCACTGCAGTCCTCCGCTCTACCACCTGAAAATCGAAGGGAAGCGGCAAAGGTGTCTCGCTTTGGTGATTGTCCGCCGTGCGCCTTTTGACGCTCGCGGCCTGGTGTACCTGCTGATGCCGCAGTGTTGTGGGACTGTGAGTTGCCCGCTGCTCTGGAGAGGCTGTGCCAGTGGCGCAATGGATAACGCGTCTCACTACGGATCAGAAGATTGTAGGTTCGACTCCTACCTGGCTTAATCTTTTTTACGCACTTTGCATTATGGCTCTAGATGCCTCGCAAGCGCACCTACTTGGTCATGCTGCCCAGCAGTTTGCACGGCCAGTGCCTTCTTAGCGCAGTGCGTCAGTCTCATAATCTAAAGATCCTGAGTTCAATCCTCAGAGAAGGCATTGATACTTGCAAAACTTTTTTATCCCTCATCTCAGCTTTCCATTTTGGCTGCACAAGACTATCGACAAGTCTTGCTGCTAAAGCACACCAAAGGATTTGATGTCCCTTGGCCCCCCTCTGCACCTCAGCGTGTGGAGACACTTCGGAAGTACACGGGTTCACCGACAGCTGACACCACTGTTGTGTTTGAGCCATTGCCCCGAGCCAAAAGAGGAGTGGAGAATGCGGGCATCGATCCCGCTACCTCTCACATGCGAAGCGAGCGCTCTACCATTTGAGCTAATTCCCCAGCTACTTCTTGCAGTTGCACCAAGTTTGCTTCTCAGTAGCTCCTTAGCACTCGCCTCTGAGTTGCTGCGCCACCAGCAGGGATCTCCTGCTTCGGGTTAGCCCGCTCCCTGATCTCTTTCAACGCTTTGCTCCAATCGGCGTTACCGAGCAACGGCAGGGCGGGAAGTCAGAGAAATGGGGAAAGAAGCCGAGAAAGAGCCCGAGCCGCCGGATGGGAAGCGAGGTGACCGGAAAGTAGCAGCCGCCACGAGCGTGAGGGAGCAGCCGAGAGCCCTGTCTGACTGATAGACGACTTCTTTTGCCTGAGGCTTTGCCTGAAAGAGAGTGCTGGGTGTTTTGGTGCGTTGCTGCTCAAAGGCACTCCCTGCTGGTGTGCAGATGCAACTGCTCAAGCAATGGAGGTGTCCTCCCTTTTCATAACAATGGAGGTGTCCTGTGCCTTAGCATCAACATGTAAACTAGCGTCAAGTTAAGAGCACTGCCTTGAGCTAAATGCTCCTTACCGCTCACTTACTACACAAGAACGCCCGCTCCTTCAAGCCGGAGTCGAACCAGCGACCTATCGACGACTTTGCTTTGCTTTTTTTCCACTGCAGTCCTCCGCTCTACCACCTGAAAATCGAAGGGAAGCGGCAAAGCTGTCTCTTTTTGGTGATTGTCCGCCGTGCGCCTTTTGACGCTCCCGGCCTGGTGTACCTGCTGATGCCGCAGCGTTGTGGGACTGTGAGTTGCCAGCTGCTTTGGACAGGCTGGGCCAGTGGCGCAATGGATAACGCGTCTGACTACGGATCAGAAGATTGTAGGTTCGACTCCAACCTCGCTCGAACTTTTTTACACACTTTGCATTATGGCTTTAGATGCCTCGCAAGCGCACCTGCTTGGTCATGCTGCCCAGAAGTTTGCGTGGCAAGTGCCTTCTTAGCGCAGTAGTCAGCGCGTCAGTCTCGTAATCTGAAGGTCCTGAGTTCAATCCTCAGAGAAGGCATTGATACTTGCAAAGCTTTCTTATCCCTCATCTCAGCTTTACATTTTTGCTGCACAAGACTGTCGACAAGTCTTGCTGCTAAAGCACACCAAAGGATTTGATGTCCCTTGGCCCCTCTGTCCCTCAGCGTGTGGAGACCCTTCGGAAGTACACGGGTTCACCGACAGCTGACACCACTGTTGTGTTTGAGCCATTGCCCCGAGCCAAAAGAGGAGTGGAGAATGCAGGCATCAATCCCGCTACCTCTCACATGCGAAGCGAGCGCTCTACCATTTGAGCTAATTCCCCAGCTACTTCTTCCAGTTGCACCAAGTTTGCTTCTCAGTAGCTCCTTAGCACTCGCCTCTGAGTTGCTGCGCCACCAGCAGGGATCTCCTGCTTCGGGTTAGCCCGCTCCCTGATCTCTTTCAACGCTTTGCTCCAATCGGCGTTACCGAGCAACGGCAGGGCGGGAAGTCAGAGAAATGGGGAAAGAAGCCGAGCAAGAGCCCGAGCCGGCAGAAGGGAAGCGAGGTGACCGGAAAGTAGCAGCCGCCACGAACCTGAGGGAGCAGCCGAGAGCCCTGTCTGACTGATAGACGACTTCTTTTGCCTGAGGTTTTGCCTGAAAGAGAGTGCTGGGTGTTTTGGTGCGTTGCTGCTCAAAGGCACTCCCTGCTGGTGTGCAGATGCAACTGCTCAAGCAATGGAGGTGTCCTGTGCCTTAGCAGCAACATGTAAACTAGCGTCAAGTTAAGAGCACTGCCTTGAGCAAAATGCTCCTTACCGCTCACTTACTGCACAAGAACGCCCGCTCCTTCAAGCCGGAGTCGAACCAGCGACCTAACGACGACTTTGCTTTGCTTTTTTTCCACTGCAGTCCTCCGCTCTACCACCTGAAAATCGAAGGGAAGCGGCAAAGGTGTCTCGCTTTGGTGATTGTCCGCCGTGCGCCTTTTGACGCTCGCGGCCTGGTGTACCTGCTGATGCCGCAGTGTTGTGGGACTGTGAGTTGCCCGCTGCTCTGGAGAGGCTGTGCCAGTGGCGCAATGGATAACGCGTCTCACTACGGATCAGAAGATTGTAGGTTCGACTCCTACCTGGCTTAATCTTTTTTACGCACTTTGCATTATGGCTCTAGATGCCTCGCAAGCGCACCTACTTGGTCATGCTGCCCAGCAGTTTGCACGGCCAGTGCCTTCTTAGCGCAGTAGGCAGCGCGTCAGTCTCATAATCTAAAGATCCTGAGTTCAATCCTCAGAGAAGGCATTGATACTTGCAAAGCTTTTTTATCCCTCATCTCAGCTTTCCATTTTGGCTGCACAAGACTATCGACAAGTCTTGCTGCTAAAGCACACCAAAGGATTTGATGTCCCTTGGCCCCCCTCTGCACCTCAGCATGTGGAGACACTTCGGAAGTACACGGGTTCACCGACAGCTGACACCACTGTTGTGTTTGAGCCATTGCCCCGAGCCAAAAGAGGAGTGGAGAATGCGGGCATCGATCCCGCTACCTCTCACATGCGAAGCAAGCGCTCTACCATTTGAGCTAATTCCCCAGCTACTTCTTGCAGTTGCACCAAGTTTGCTTCTCAGTAGCTCCTTAGCACTCGCCTCTGAGTTGCTGCGCCACCAGCAGGGATCTCCTGCTTCGGGATAGCCCGCTCCCTGATCTCTTTCAACGCTTTGCTCCAATCGGCGTTACCGAGCAACGGCAGGGCGGGAAGTCAGAGAAATGGGGAAAGAAGCCGAGCAAGAGCCCGAGCCGGCAGAAGGGAAGCGAGGTGACCGGAAAGTAGCAGCCGCCACGAACCTGAGGGAGCAGCCGAGAGCCCTGTCTGACTGATAGACGACTTCTTTTGCCTGAGGTTTTGCCTGAAAGAGAGTGCTGGGTGTTTTGGTGCGTTGCTGCTCAAAGGCACTCCCTGCTGGTGTGCAGATGCAACTGCTCAAGCAATGGAGGTGTCCTGTGCCTTAGCAGCAACATGTAAACTAGCGTCAAGTTAAGAGCACTGCCTTGAGCAAAATGCTCCTTACCGCTCACTTACTGCACAAGAACGCCCGCTCCTTCAAGCCGGAGTCGAACCAGCGACCTAACGACGACTTTGCTTTGCTTTTTTTCCACTGCAGTCCTCCGCTCTACCACCTGAAAATCGAAGGGAAGCGGCAAAGGTGTCTCGCTTTGGTGATTGTCCGCCGTGCGCCTTTTGACGCTCGCGGCCTGGTGTACCTGCTGATGCCGCAGTGTTGTGGGACTGTGAGTTGCCCGCTGCTCTGGAGAGGCTGTGCCAGTGGCGCAATGGATAACGCGTCTCACTACGGATCAGAAGATTGTAGGTTCGACTCCTACCTGGCTTAATCTTTTTTACGCACTTTGCATTATGGCTCTAGATGCCTCGCAAGCGCACCTACTTGGTCATGCTGCCCAGCAGTTTGCACGGCCAGTGCCTTCTTAGCGCAGTAGGCAGCGCGTCAGTCTCATAATCTAAAGATCCTGAGTTCAATCCTCAGAGAAGGCATTGATACTTGCAAAGCTTTTTTATCCCTCATCTCAGCTTTCCATTTTGGCTGCACAAGACTATCGACAAGTCTTGCTGCTAAAGCACACCAAAGGATTTGATGTCCCTTGGCCCCCCTCTGCACCTCAGCGTGTGGAGACACTTCGGAAGTACACGGGTTCACCGACAGCTGACACCACTGTTGTGTTTGAGCCATTGCCCCGAGCCAAAAGAGGAGTGGAGAATGCGGGCATCGATCCCGCTACCTCTCACATGCGAAGCGAGCGCTCTACCATTTGAGCTAATTCCCCAGCTACTTCTTGCAGTTGCACCAAGTTTGCTTCTCAGTAGCTCCTTAGCACTCGCCTCTGAGTTGCTGCGCCACCAGCAGGGATCTCCTGCTTCGGGTTAGCCCGCTCCCTGATCTCTTTCAACGCTTTGCTCCAATCGGCGTTACCGAGCAACGGCAGGGCGGGAAGTCAGAGAAATGGGGAAAGAAGCCGAGCAAGAGCCCGAGCCGGCAGAAGGGAAGCGAGGTGACTGGAAAGTAGCAGCCGCCACGAACCTGAGGGAGCAGCCGAGAGCCCTGTCTGACTGATAGACGACTTCTTTTGCCTGAGGTTTTGCCTGAAAGAGAGTGCTGGGTGTTTTGGTGCGTTGCTGCTCAAAGGCACTCCCTGCTGGTGTGCAGATGCAACTGCTCAAGCAATGGAGGTGTCCTGTGCCTTAGCAGCAACATGTAAACTAGCGTCAAGTTAAGAGCACTGCCTTGAGCAAAATGCTCCTTACCGCTCACTTACTGCACAAGAACGCCCGCTCCTTCAAGCCGGAGTCGAACCAGCGACCTAACGACGACTTTGCTTTGCTTTTTTTCCACTGCAGTCCTCCGCTCTACCACCTGAAAATCGAAGGGAAGCGGCAAAGGTGTCTCGCTTTGGTGATTGTCCGCCGTGCGCCTTTTGACGCTCGCGGCCTGGTGTACCTGCTGATGCCGCAGTGTTGTGGGACTGTGAGTTGCCCGCTGCTCTGGAGAGGCTGTGCCAGTGGCGCAATGGATAACGCGTCTCACTACGGATCAGAAGATTGTAGGTTCGACTCCTACCTGGCTTAATCTTTTTTACGCACTTTGCATTATGGCTCTAGATGCCTCGCAAGCGCACCTACTTGGTCATGCTGCCCAGCAGTTTGCACGGCCAGTGCCTTCTTAGCGCAGTAGGCAGCGCGTCAGTCTCATAATCCTAAAGATCCTGAGTTCAATCCTCAGAGAAGGCATTGATACTTGCAAAGCTTTTTTATCCCTCATCTCAGCTTTCCATTTTGGCTGCACAAGACTATCGACAAGTCTTGCTGCTAAAGCACACCAAAGGATTTGATGTCCCTTGTCCCCCCTCTGCACCTCAGCGTGTGGAGACACTTCGGAAGTACACGGGTTCACCGACAGCTGACACCACTGTTGTGTTTGAGCCATTGCCCCGAGCCAAAAGAGGAGAGGAGAATGCGGGCATCGATCCCGCTACCTCTCACATGCGAAGCGAGCGCTCTACCATTTGAGCTAATTGCCCAGCTACTTCTTGCAGTTGCACCAAGTTTGCTTCTCAGTAGCTCCTTAGCACTCGCCTCTGAGTTGCTGCGCCACCAGCAGGGATCTCCTGCTTCGGGTTAGCCCGCTCCCTGATCTCTTTCAACGCTTTGCTCCAATCGGCGTTACCGAGCAACGGCAGGGCGGGAAGTCAGAGAAATGGGGAAAGAAGCCGAGAAAGAGCCCGAGCCGCCGGAAGGGAAGCGAGGTGACCGGAAAGTAGCAGCCGCCACGAGCGTGAGGGAGCAGCCGAGAGCCCTGTCTGACTGATAGACGACTTCTTTTGCCTGAGGTTTTGCCTGAAAGAGAGTGCTGGGTGTTTTGGTGCGTTGCTGCTCAAAGGCACTCCCTGCTGGTGTGCAGATGCAACTGCTCAAGCAATGGAGGTGTCCTGTGCCTTAGCAGCAACATGTAAACTAGCGTCAAGTTAAGAGCACTGCCTTGAGCAAAATGCTCCTTACCGCTCACTTACTGCACAAGAACGCCCGCTCCTTCAAGCCGGAGTCGAACCAGCGACCTAACGACGACTTTGCTTTGCTTTTTTTCCACTGCAGTCCTCCGCTCTACCACCTGAAAATCGAAGGGAAGCGGCAAAGGTGTCTCGCTTTGGTGATTGTCCGCCGTGCGCCTTTTGACGCTCGCGGCCTGGTGTACCTGCTGATGCCGCAGTGTTGTGGGACTGAGTTGCCCGCTGCTCTGGAGAGGCTGTGCCAGTGGCGCAATGGATAACGCGTCTCACTACGGATCAGAAGATTGTAGGTTCGACTCCTACCTGGCTTAATCTTTTTTACGCACTTTGCATTATGGCTCTAGATGCCTCGCAAGCGCACCTACTTGGTCATGCTGCCCAGCAGTTTGCACGGCCAGTGCCTTCTTAGCGCAGTAGGCAGCGCGTCAGTCTCATAATCTAAAGATCCTGAGTTCAATCCTCAGAGAAGGCATTGATACTTGCAAAGCTTTTTTATCCCTCATCTCAGCTTTCCATTTTGGCTGCACAAGACTATCGACAAGTCTTGCTGCTAAAGCACACCAAAGGATTTGATGTCCCTTGGCCCCCCTCTGCACCTCAGCGTGTGGAGACACTTCGGAAGTACACGGGTTCACCGACAGCTGACACCACTGTTGTGTTTGAGCCATTGCCCCGAGCCAAAAGAGGAGTGGAGAATGCGGGCATCGATCCCGCTACCTTTCACATGCGAAGCGAGCGCTCTACCATTTGAGCTAATTCCCCAGCTACTTCTTCCAGTTGCACCAAGTTTGCTTCTCAGTAGCTCCTTAGCACTCGCCTCTGAGTTGCTGCGCCACCAGCAGGGATCTCCTGCTTCGGGTTAGCCCGCTCCCTGATCTCTTTCAACGCTTTGCTCCAATCGGCGTTACCGAGCAACGGCAGGGCGGGAAGTCAGAGAAATGGGGAAAGAAGCCGAGAAAGAGCCCGAGCCGACGGAAGGGAAGCGAGGTGACCGGAAAGTAGCAGCCGCCACGAGCGTGAGGGAGCAGCCGAGAGCCCTGTCTGACTGATAGATGAATTCTTTTGCCTGAGGTTTTGCCTGAAAGAGAGTGCTGGGTGTTTTGGTGCGTTGCTGCTCAAAGGCACTCCCTGCTGGTGTGCAGATGCAACTGCTCAAGCAATGGAGGTGTCCTGTGCCTTAGCAGCAACATGTAAACTAGCGTCAAGTTAAGAGCACTGCCTTGAGCAAAATGCTCCTTACTGCTCACTTACTGCACAAGAACGCCCGCTCCTTCAAGCCGGAGTCGAACCAGCGACCTAACGACGACTTTGCTTTGCTTTTTTTCCACTGCAGTCCTCCGCTCTACCACCTGAAAATCGAAGGGAAGCGGCAAAGGTGTCTCGCTTTGGTGATTGTCCGCCGTGCGCCTTTTGACGCTCGCGGCCTGGTGTACCTGCTGATGCCGCAGTGTTGTGGGACTGTGAGTTGCCCGCTGCTCTGGAGAGGCTGTGCCAGTGGCGCAATGGATAACGCGTCTCACTACGGATCAGAAGATTGTAGGTTCGACTCCTACCTGGCTTAATCTTTTTTACGCACTTTGCATTATGGCTCTAGATGCCTCGCAAGCGCACCTACTTGGTCATGCTGCCCAGCAGTTTGCACGGCCAGTGCCTTCTTAGCGCAGTAGGCAGCGCGTCAGTCTCATAATTTAAAGATCCTGAGTTCAATCCTCAGAGAAGGCATTGATACTTGCAAAGCTTTTTTATCCCTCATCTCAGCTTTCCATTTTGGCTGCACAAGACTATCGACAAGTCTTGCTGCTAAAGCACACCAAAGGATTTGATGTCCCTTGGCCCCCCTCTGCACCTCAGCGTGTGGAGACACTTCGGAAGTACACGGGTTCACCGAGCCATTGCCCCGAGCCAAAAGAGGAGTGGAGAATGCGGGCATCGATCCCGCTACCTCTCACATGCGAAGCGAGCGCTCTACCATTTGAGCTAATTCCCCAGCTACTTCATGCAGTTGCACCAAGTTTGCTTCTCAGTAGCTCCTTAGCACTCGCCTCTGAGTTGCTGCGCCACCAGCAGGGATCTCCTGCTTCGGGTTAGCCCGCTCCCTGATCTCTTTCAACGCTTTGCTCCAATCGGCGTTACCGAGCAACGGCAGGGCGGGAAGTCAGAGAAATGGGGAAAGAAGCCGAGAAAGAGCCCGAGCCGCCGGAAGGGAAGCGAGGTGACCGGAAAGTAGCAGCCGCCACGAGCGTGAGGGAGCAGCCGAGAGCCCTGTCTGACTGATAGACGACTTCTTTTGCCTGAGGTTTTGCCTGAAAGAGAGTGCTGGGTGTTTTGGTGCGTTGCTGCTCAAAGGCACTCCCTGCTGGTGTGCAGATGCAACTGCTCAAGCAATGGAGGTGTCCTGTGCCTTAGCAGCAACATGTAAACTAGCGTCAAGTTAAGAGCACTGCCTTGAGCAAAATGCTCCTTACCGCTCACTTACTGCACAAGAACGCCCGCTCCTTCAAGCCGGAGTCGAACCAGCGACCTAACGACGACTTTGCTTTGCTTTTTTTCCACTGCAGTCCTCCGCTCTACCACCTGAAAATCGAAGGGAAGCGGCAAAGGTGTCTCGCTTTGGTGATTGTCCGCCGTGCGCCTTTTGACGCTCGCGGCCTGGTGTACCTGCTGATGCCGCAGTGTTGTGGGACTGAGTTGCCCGCTGCTCTGGCGAGGCTGTGCCAGTGGCGCAATGGATAACGCGTCTCACTACGGATCAGAAGATTGTAGGTTCGACTCCTACCTGGCTTAATCTTTTTTACGCACTTTGCATTATGGCTCTAGATGCCTCGCAAGCGCACCTACTTGGTCATGCTGCCCAGCAGTTTGCACGGCCAGTGCCTTCTTAGCGCAGTAGGCAGCGCGTCAGTCTCATAATCTAAAGATCCTGAGTTCAATCCTCAGAGAAGGCATTGATACTTGCAAAGCTTTTTTATCCCTCATCTCAGCTTTCCATTTTGGCTGCACAAGACTATCGACAAGTCTTGCTGCTAAAGCACACCAAAGGATTTGATGTCCCTTGGCCCCCCTCTGCACCTCAGCGTGTGGAGACACTTCGGAAGTACACGGGTTCACCGACAGCTGACACCACTGTTGTGTTTGAGCCATTGCCCCGAGCCAAAAGAGGAGTGGAGAATGCGGGCATCGATCCCGCTACCTTTCACATGCGAAGCGAGCGCTCTACCATTTGAGCTAATTCCCCAGCTACTTCTTGCAGTTGCACCAAGTTTGCTTCTCAGTAGCTCCTTAGCACTCGCCTCTGAGTTGCTGCGCCACCAGCAGGGATCTCCTGCTTCGGGTTAGCCCGCTCCCTGATCTCTTTCAACGCTTTGCTCCAATCGGCGTTACCGAGCAACGGCAGGGCGGGAAGTCAGAGAAATGGGGAAAGAAGCCGAGCAAGAGCCCGAGCCGGCAGAAGGGAAGCGAGGTGACTGGAAAGTAGCAGCCGCCACGAACCTGAGGGAGCAGCCGAGAGCCCTGTCTGACTGATAGACGACTTCTTTTGCCTGAGGTTTTGCCTGAAAGAGAGTGCTGGGTGTTTTGGTGCGTTGCTGCTCAAAGGCACTCCCTGCTGGTGTGCAGATGCAACTGCTCAAGCAATGGAGGTGTCCTGTGCCTTAGCAGCAACATGTAAACTAGCGTCAAGTTAAGAGCACTGCCTTGAGCAAAATGCTCCTTACCGCTCACTTACTGCACAAGAACGCCCGCTCCTTCAAGCCGGAGTCGAACCAGCGACCTAACGACGACTTTGCTTTGCTTTTTTTCCACTGCAGTCCTCCGCTCTACCACCTGAAAATCGAAGGGAAGCGGCAAAGGTGTCTCGCTTTGGTGATTGTCCGCCGTGCGCCTTTTGACGCTCGCGGCCTGGTGTACCTGCTGATGCCGCAGTGTTGTGGGACTGTGAGTTGCCCGCTGCTCTGGAGAGGCTGTGCCAGTGGCGCAATGGATAACGCGTCTCACTACGGATCAGAAGATTGTAGGTTCGACTCCTACCTGGCTTAATCTTTTTTACGCACTTTGCATTATGGCTCTAGATGCCTCGCAAGCGCACCTACTTGGTCATGCTGCCCAGCAGTTTGCACGGCCAGTGCCTTCTTAGCGCAGTAGGCAGCGCGTCAGTCTCATAATCTAAAGATCCTGAGTTCAATCCTCAGAGAAGGCATTGATACTTGCAAAGCTTTTTTATCCCTCATCTCAGCTTTCCATTTTGGCTGCACAAGACTATCGACAAGTCTTGCTGCTAAAGCACACCAAAGGATTTGATGTCCCTTGGCCCCCCTCTGCACCTCAGCGTGTGGAGACACTTCGGAAGTACACGGGTTCACCGACAGCTGACACCACTGTTGTGTTTGAGCCATTGCCCCGAGCCAAAAGAGGAGTGGAGAATGCGGGCATCGATCCCGCTACCTCTCACATGCGAAGCGAGCGCTCTACCATTTGAGCTAATTCCCCAGCTACTTCTTGCAGTTGCACCAAGTTTGCTTCTCAGTAGCTCCTTAGCACTCGCCTCTGAGTTGCTGCGCCACCAGCAGGGATCTCCTGCTTCGGGTTAGCCCGCTCCCTGATCTCTTTCAACGCTTTGCTCCAATCGGCGTTACCGAGCAACGGCAGGGCGGGAAGTCAGAGAAATGGGGAAAGAAGCCGAGCAAGAGCCCGAGCCGGCAGAAGGGAAGCGAGGTGACTGGAAAGTAGCAGCCGCCACGAACCTGAGGGAGCAGCCGAGAGCCCTGTCTGACTGATAGACGACTTCTTTTGCCTGAGGTTTTGCCTGAAAGAGAGTGCTGGGTGTTTTGGTGCGTTGCTGCTCAAAGGCACTCCCTGCTGGTGTGCAGATGCAACTGCTCAAGCAATGGAGGTGTCCTGTGCCTTAGCAGCAACATGTAAACTAGCGTCAAGTTAAGAGCACTGCCTTGAGCAAAATGCTCCTTACCGCTCACTTACTGCACAAGAACGCCCGCTCCTTCAAGCCGGAGTCGAACCAGCGACCTAACGACGACTTTGCTTTGCTTTTTTTCCACTGCAGTCCTCCGCTCTACCACCTGAAAATCGAAGGGAAGCGGCAAAGGTGTCTCGCTTTGGTGATTGTCCGCCGTGCGCCTTTTGACGCTCGCGGCCTGGTGTACCTGCTGATGCCGCAGTGTTGTGGGACTGTGAGTTGCCCGCTGCTCTGGAGAGGCTGTGCCAGTGGCGCAATGGATAACGCGTCTCACTACGGATCAGAAGATTGTAGGTTCGACTCCTACCTGGCTTAATCTTTTTTACGCACTTTGCATTATGGCTCTAGATGCCTCGCAAGCGCACCTACTTGGTCATGCTGCCCAGCAGTTTGCACGGCCAGTGCCTTCTTAGCGCAGTAGGCAGCGCGTCAGTCTCATAATCCTAAAGATCCTGAGTTCAATCCTCAGAGAAGGCATTGATACTTGCAAAGCTTTTTTATCCCTCATCTCAGCTTTCCATTTTGGCTGCACAAGACTATCGACAAGTCTTGCTGCTAAAGCACACCAAAGGATTTGATGTCCCTTGTCCCCCCTCTGCACCTCAGCGTGTGGAGACACTTCGGAAGTACACGGGTTCACCGACAGCTGACACCACTGTTGTGTTTGAGCCATTGCCCCGAGCCAAAAGAGGAGAGGAGAATGCGGGCATCGATCCCGCTACCTCTCACATGCGAAGCGAGCGCTCTACCATTTGAGCTAATTGCCCAGCTACTTCTTGCAGTTGCACCAAGTTTGCTTCTCAGTAGCTCCTTAGCACTCGCCTCTGAGTTGCTGCGCCACCAGCAGGGATCTCCTGCTTCGGGTTAGCCCGCTCCCTGATCTCTTTCAACGCTTTGCTCCAATCGGCGTTACCGAGCAACGGCAGGGCGGGAAGTCAGAGAAATGGGGAAAGAAGCCGAGAAAGAGCCCGAGCCGCCGGAAGGGAAGCGAGGTGACCGGAAAGTAGCAGCCGCCACGAGCGTGAGGGAGCAGCCGAGAGCCCTGTCTGACTGATAGACGACTTCTTTTGCCTGAGGTTTTGCCTGAAAGAGAGTGCTGGGTGTTTTGGTGCGTTGCTGCTCAAAGGCACTCCCTGCTGGTGTGCAGATGCAACTGCTCAAGCAATGGAGGTGTCCTGTGCCTTAGCAGCAACATGTAAACTAGCGTCAAGTTAAGAGCACTGCCTTGAGCAAAATGCTCCTTACCGCTCACTTACTGCACAAGAACGCCCGCTCCTTCAAGCCGGAGTCGAACCAGCGACCTAACGACGACTTTGCTTTGCTTTTTTTCCACTGCAGTCCTCCGCTCTACCACCTGAAAATCGAAGGGAAGCGGCAAAGGTGTCTCGCTTTGGTGATTGTCCGCCGTGCGCCTTTTGACGCTCGCGGCCTGGTGTACCTGCTGATGCCGCAGTGTTGTGGGACTGAGTTGCCCGCTGCTCTGGCGAGGCTGTGCCAGTGGCGCAATGGATAACGCGTCTCACTACGGATCAGAAGATTGTAGGTTCGACTCCTACCTGGCTTAATCTTTTTTACGCACTTTGCATTATGGCTCTAGATGCCTCGCAAGCGCACCTACTTGGTCATGCTGCCCAGCAGTTTGCACGGCCAGTGCCTTCTTAGCGCAGTAGGCAGCGCGTCAGTCTCATAATCTAAAGATCCTGAGTTCAATCCTCAGAGAAGGCATTGATACTTGCAAAGCTTTTTTATCCCTCATCTCAGCTTTCCATTTTGGCTGCACAAGACTATCGACAAGTCTTGCTGCTAAAGCACACCAAAGGATTTGATGTCCCTTGGCCCCCCTCTGCACCTCAGCGTGTGGAGACACTTCGGAAGTACACGGGTTCACCGACAGCTGACACCACTGTTGTGTTTGAGCCATTGCCCCGAGCCAAAAGAGGAGTGGAGAATGCGGGCATCGATCCCGCTACCTTTCACATGCGAAGCGAGCGCTCTACCATTTGAGCTAATTCCCCAGCTACTTCTTGCAGTTGCACCAAGTTTGCTTCTCAGTAGCTCCTTAGCACTCGCCTCTGAGTTGCTGCGCCACCAGCAGGGATCTCCTGCTTCGGGTTAGCCCGCTCCCTGATCTCTTTCAACGCTTTGCTCCAATCGGCGTTACCGAGCAACGGCAGGGCGGGAAGTCAGAGAAATGGGGAAAGAAGCCGAGCAAGAGCCCGAGCCGGCAGAAGGGAAGCGAGGTGACTGGAAAGTAGCAGCCGCCACGAACCTGAGGGAGCAGCCGAGAGCCCTGTCTGACTGATAGACGACTTCTTTTGCCTGAGGTTTTGCCTGAAAGAGAGTGCTGGGTGTTTTGGTGCGTTGCTGCTCAAAGGCACTCCCTGCTGGTGTGCAGATGCAACTGCTCAAGCAATGGAGGTGTCCTGTGCCTTAGCAGCAACATGTAAACTAGCGTCAAGTTAAGAGCACTGCCTTGAGCAAAATGCTCCTTACCGCTCACTTACTGCACAAGAACGCCCGCTCCTTCAAGCCGGAGTCGAACCAGCGACCTAACGACGACTTTGCTTTGCTTTTTTTCCACTGCAGTCCTCCGCTCTACCACCTGAAAATCGAAGGGAAGCGGCAAAGGTGTCTCGCTTTGGTGATTGTCCGCCGTGCGCCTTTTGACGCTCGCGGCCTGGTGTACCTGCTGATGCCGCAGTGTTGTGGGACTGTGAGTTGCCCGCTGCTCTGGAGAGGCTGTGCCAGTGGCGCAATGGATAACGCGTCTCACTACGGATCAGAAGATTGTAGGTTCGACTCCTACCTGGCTTAATCTTTTTTACGCACTTTGCATTATGGCTCTAGATGCCTCGCAAGCGCACCTACTTGGTCATGCTGCCCAGCAGTTTGCACGGCCAGTGCCTTCTTAGCGCAGTAGGCAGCGCGTCAGTCTCATAATCTAAAGATCCTGAGTTCAATCCTCAGAGAAGGCATTGATACTTGCAAAGCTTTTTTATCCCTCATCTCAGCTTTCCATTTTGGCTGCACAAGACTATCGACAAGTCTTGCTGCTAAAGCACACCAAAGGATTTGATGTCCCTTGGCCCCCCTCTGCACCTCAGCGTGTGGAGACACTTCGGAAGTACACGGGTTCACCGACAGCTGACACCACTGTTGTGTTTGAGCCATTGCCCCGAGCCAAAAGAGGAGTGGAGAATGCGGGCATCGATCCCGCTACCTCTCACATGCGAAGCGAGCGCTCTACCATTTGAGCTAATTCCCCAGCTACTTCTTGCAGTTGCACCAAGTTTGCTTCTCAGTAGCTCCTTAGCACTCGCCTCTGAGTTGCTGCGCCACCAGCAGGGATCTCCTGCTTCGGGTTAGCCCGCTCCCTGATCTCTTTCAACGCTTTGCTCCAATCGGCGTTACCGAGCAACGGCAGGGCGGGAAGTCAGAGAAATGGGGAAAGAAGCCGAGCAAGAGCCCGAGCCGGCAGAAGGGAAGCGAGGTGACTGGAAAGTAGCAGCCGCCACGAACCTGAGGGAGCAGCCGAGAGCCCTGTCTGACTGATAGACGACTTCTTTTGCCTGAGGTTTTGCCTGAAAGAGAGTGCTGGGTGTTTTGGTGCGTTGCTGCTCAAAGGCACTCCCTGCTGGTGTGCAGATGCAACTGCTCAAGCAATGGAGGTGTCCTGTGCCTTAGCAGCAACATGTAAACTAGCGTCAAGTTAAGAGCACTGCCTTGAGCAAAATGCTCCTTACCGCTCACTTACTGCACAAGAACGCCCGCTCCTTCAAGCCGGAGTCGAACCAGCGACCTAACGACGACTTTGCTTTGCTTTTTTTCCACTGCAGTCCTCCGCTCTACCACCTGAAAATCGAAGGGAAGCGGCAAAGGTGTCTCGCTTTGGTGATTGTCCGCCGTGCGCCTTTTGACGCTCGCGGCCTGGTGTACCTGCTGATGCCGCAGTGTTGTGGGACTGTGAGTTGCCCGCTGCTCTGGAGAGGCTGTGCCAGTGGCGCAATGGATAACGCGTCTCACTACGGATCAGAAGATTGTAGGTTCGACTCCTACCTGGCTTAATCTTTTTTACGCACTTTGCATTATGGCTCTAGATGCCTCGCAAGCGCACCTACTTGGTCATGCTGCCCAGCAGTTTGCACGGCCAGTGCCTTCTTAGCGCAGTAGGCAGCGCGTCAGTCTCATAATCCTAAAGATCCTGAGTTCAATCCTCAGAGAAGGCATTGATACTTGCAAAGCTTTTTTATCCCTCATCTCAGCTTTCCATTTTGGCTGCACAAGACTATCGACAAGTCTTGCTGCTAAAGCACACCAAAGGATTTGATGTCCCTTGGCCCCCCTCTGCACCTCAGCGTGTGGAGACACTTCGGAAGTACACGGGTTCACCGACAGCTGACACCACTGTTGTGTTTGAGCCATTGCCCCGAGCCAAAAGAGGAGAGGAGAATGCGGGCATCGATCCCGCTACCTCTCACATGCGAAGCGAGCGCTCTACCATTTGAGCTAATTGCCCAGCTACTTCTTGCAGTTGCACCAAGTTTGCTTCTCAGTAGCTCCTTAGCACTCGCCTCTGAGTTGCTGCGCCACCAGCAGGGATCTCCTGCTTCGGGTTAGCCCGCTCCCTGATCTCTTTCAACGCTTTGCTCCAATCGGCGTTACCGAGCAACGGCAGGGCGGGAAGTCAGAGAAATGGGGAAAGAAGCCGAGAAAGAGCCCGAGCCGACGGAAGGGAAGCGAGGTGACCGGAAAGTAGCAGCCGCCACGAGCGTGAGGGAGCAGCCGAGAGCCCTGTCTGACTGATAGACGACTTCTTTTGCCTGAGGTTTTGCCTGAAAGAGAGTGCTGGGTGTTTTGGTGCGTTGCTGCTCAAAGGCACTCCCTGCTGGTGTGCAGATGCAACTGCTCAAGCAATGGAGGTGTCCTGTGCCTTAGCAGCAACATGTAAACTAGCGTCAAGTTAAGAGCACTGCCTTGAGCAAAATGCTCCTTACCGCTCACTTACTGCACAAGAACGCCCGCTCCTTCAAGCCGGAGTCGAACCAGCGACCTAACGACGACTTTGCTTTGCTTTTTTTCCACTGCAGTCCTCCGCTCTACCACCTGAAAATCGAAGGGAAGCGGCAAAGGTGTCTCGCTTTGGTGATTGTCCGCCGTGCGCCTTTTGACGCTCGCGGCCTGGTGTACCTGCTGATGCCGCAGTGTTGTGGGACTGAGTTGCCCGCTGCTCTGGAGAGGCTGTGCCAGTGGCGCAATGGATAACGCGTCTCACTACGGATCAGAAGATTGTAGGTTCGACTCCTACCTGGCTTAATCTTTTTTACGCACTTTGCATTATGGCTCTAGATGCCTCGCAAGCGCACCTACTTGGTCATGCTGCCCAGCAGTTTGCACGGCCAGTGCCTTCTTAGCGCAGTAGGCAGCGCGTCAGTCTCATAATCTAAAGATCCTGAGTTCAATCCTCAGAGAAGGCATTGATACTTGCAAAGCTTTTTTATCCCTCATCTCAGCTTTCCATTTTGGCTGCACAAGACTATCGACAAGTCTTGCTGCTAAAGCACACCAAAGGATTTGATGTCCCTTGGCCCCCCTCTGCACCTCAGCGTGTGGAGACACTTCGGAAGTACACGGGTTCACCGACAGCTGACACCACTGTTGTGTTTGAGCCATTGCCCCGAGCCAAAAGAGGAGTGGAGAATGCGGGCATCGATCCCGCTACCTCTCACATGCGAAGCGAGCGCTCTACCATTTGAGCTAATTCCCCAGCTACTTCTTCCAGTTGCACCAAGTTTGCTTCTCAGTAGCTCCTTAGCACTCGCCTCTGAGTTGCTGCGCCACCAGCAGGGATCTCCTGCTTCGGGTTAGCCCGCTCCCTGATCTCTTTCAACGCTTTGCTCCAATCGGCGTTACCGAGCAACGGCAGGGCGGGAAGTCAGAGAAATGGGGAAAGAAGCCGAGAAAGAGCCCGAGCCGACGGAAGGGAAGCGAGGTGACCGGAAAGTAGCAGCCGCCACGAGCGTGAGGGAGCAGCCGAGAGCCCTGTCTGACTGATAGATGAATTCTTTTGCCTGAGGTTTTGCCTGAAAGAGAGTGCTGGGTGTTTTGGTGCGTTGCTGCTCAAAGGCACTCCCTGCTGGTGTGCAGATGCAACTGCTCAAGCAATGGAGGTGTCCTGTGCCTTAGCAGCAACATGTAAACTAGCGTCAAGTTAAGAGCACTGCCTTGAGCAAAATGCTCCTTACTGCTCACTTACTGCACAAGAACGCCCGCTCCTTCAAGCCGGAGTCGAACCAGCGACCTAACGACGACTTTGCTTTGCTTTTTTTCCACTGCAGTCCTCCGCTCTACCACCTGAAAATCGAAGGGAAGCGGCAAAGGTGTCTCGCTTTGGTGATTGTCCGCCGTGCGCCTTTTGACGCTCGCGGCCTGGTGTACCTGCTGATGCCGCAGTGTTGTGGGACTGTGAGTTGCCCGCTGCTCTGGAGAGGCTGTGCCAGTGGCGCAATGGATAACGCGTCTCACTACGGATCAGAAGATTGTAGGTTCGACTCCTACCTGGCTTAATCTTTTTTACGCACTTTGCATTATGGCTCTAGATGCCTCGCAAGCGCACCTACTTGGTCATGCTGCCCAGCAGTTTGCACGGCCAGTGCCTTCTTAGCGCAGTAGGCAGCGCGTCAGTCTCATAATTTAAAGATCCTGAGTTCAATCCTCAGAGAAGGCATTGATACTTGCAAAGCTTTTTTATCCCTCATCTCAGCTTTCCATTTTGGCTGCACAAGACTATCGACAAGTCTTGCTGCTAAAGCACACCAAAGGATTTGATGTCCCTTGGCCCCCCTCTGCACCTCAGCGTGTGGAGACACTTCGGAAGTACACGGGTTCACCGACAGCTGACACCACTGTTGTGTTTGAGCCATTGCCCCGAGCCAAAAGAGGAGTGGAGAATGCGGGCATCGATCCCGCTACCTCTCACATGCGAAGCGAGCGCTCTACCATTTGAGCTAATTCCCCAGCTACTTCATGCAGTTGCACCAAGTTTGCTTCTCAGTAGCTCCTTAGCACTCGCCTCTGAGTTGCTGCGCCACCAGCAGGGATCTCCTGCTTCGGGTTAGCCCGCTCCCTGATCTCTTTCAACGCTTTGCTCCAATCGGCGTTACCGAGCAACGGCAGGGCGGGAAGTCAGAGAAATGGGGAAAGAAGCCGAGAAAGAGCCCGAGCCGCCGGAAGGGAAGCGAGGTGACCGGAAAGTAGCAGCCGCCACGAGCGTGAGGGAGCAGCCGAGAGCCCTGTCTGACTGATAGACGACTTCTTTTGCCTGAGGTTTTGCCTGAAAGAGAGTGCTGGGTGTTTTGGTGCGTTGCTGCTCAAAGGCACTCCCTGCTGGTGTGCAGATGCAACTGCTCAAGCAATGGAGGTGTCCTGTGCCTTAGCAGCAACATGTAAACTAGCGTCAAGTTAAGAGCACTGCCTTGAGCAAAATGCTCCTTACCGCTCACTTACTGCACAAGAACGCCCGCTCCTTCAAGCCGGAGTCGAACCAGCGACCTAACGACGACTTTGCTTTGCTTTTTTTCCACTGCAGTCCTCCGCTCTACCACCTGAAAATCGAAGGGAAGCGGCAAAGGTGTCTCGCTTTGGTGATTGTCCGCCGTGCGCCTTTTGACGCTCGCGGCCTGGTGTACCTGCTGATGCCGCAGTGTTGTGGGACTGAGTTGCCCGCTGCTCTGGAGAGGCTGTGCCAGTGGCGCAATGGATAACGCGTCTCACTACGGATCAGAAGATTGTAGGTTCGACTCCTACCTGGCTTAATCTTTTTTACGCACTTTGCATTATGGCTCTAGATGCCTCGCAAGCGCACCTACTTGGTCATGCTGCCCAGCAGTTTGCACGGCCAGTGCCTTCTTAGCGCAGTAGGCAGCGCGTCAGTCTCATAATCTAAAGATCCTGAGTTCAATCCTCAGAGAAGGCATTGATACTTGCAAAGCTTTTTTATCCCTCATCTCAGCTTTCCATTTTGGCTGCACAAGACTATCGACAAGTCTTGCTGCTAAAGCACACCAAAGGATTTGATGTCCCTTGGCCCCCCTCTGCACCTCAGCGTGTGGAGACACTTCGGAAGTACACGGGTTCACCGACAGCTGACACCACTGTTGTGTTTGAGCCATTGCCCCGAGCCAAAAGAGGAGTGGAGAATGCGGGCATCGATCCCGCTACCTCTCACATGCGAAGCGAGCGCTCTACCATTTGAGCTAATTCCCCAGCTACTTCTTCCAGTTGCACCAAGTTTGCTTCTCAGTAGCTCCTTAGCACTCGCCTCTGAGTTGCTGCGCCACCAGCAGGGATCTCCTGCTTCGGGTTAGCCCGCTCCCTGATCTCTTTCAACGCTTTGCTCCAATCGGCGTTACCGAGCAACGGCAGGGCGGGAAGTCAGAGAAATGGGGAAAGAAGCCGAGAAAGAGCCCGAGCCGACGGAAGGGAAGCGAGGTGACCGGAAAGTAGCAGCCGCCACGAGCGTGAGGGAGCAGCCGAGAGCCCTGTCTGACTGATAGATGAATTCTTTTGCCTGAGGTTTTGCCTGAAAGAGAGTGCTGGGTGTTTTGGTGCGTTGCTGCTCAAAGGCACTCCCTGCTGGTGTGCAGTTGCAACTGCTCAAGCAATGGAGGTGTCCTGTGCCTTAGCAGCAACATGTAAACTAGCGTCAAGTTAAGAGCACTGCCTTGAGCAAAATGCTCCTTACTGCTCACTTACTGCACAAGAACGCCCGCTCCTTCAAGCCGGAGTCGAACCAGCGACCTAACGACGACTTTGCTTTGCTTTTTTTCCACTGCAGTCCTCCGCTCTACCACCTGAAAATCGAAGGGAAGCGGCAAAGGTGTCTCGCTTTGGTGATTGTCCGCCGTGCGCCTTTTGACGCTCGCGGCCTGGTGTACCTGCTGATGCCGCAGTGTTGTGGGACTGTGAGTTGCCCGCTGCTCTGGAGAGGCTGTGCCAGTGGCGCAATGGATAACGCGTCTCACTACGGATCAGAAGATTGTAGGTTCGACTCCTACCTGGCTTAATCTTTTTTACGCACTTTGCATTATGGCTCTAGATGCCTCGCAAGCGCACCTACTTGGTCATGCTGCCCAGCAGTTTGCACGGCCAGTGCCTTCTTAGCGCAGTAGGCAGCGCGTCAGTCTCATAATTTAAAGATCCTGAGTTCAATCCTCAGAGAAGGCATTGATACTTGCAAAGCTTTTTTATCCCTCATCTCAGCTTTCCATTTTGGCTGCACAAGACTATCGACAAGTCTTGCTGCTAAAGCACACCAAAGGATTTGATGTCCCTTGGCCCCCCTCTGCACCTCAGCGTGTGGAGACACTTCGGAAGTACACGGGTTCACCGACAGCTGACACCACTGTTGTGTTTGAGCCATTGCCCCGAGCCAAAAGAGGAGTGGAGAATGCGGGCATCGATCCCGCTACCTCTCACATGCGAAGCGAGCGCTCTACCATTTGAGCTAATTCCCCAGCTACTTCATGCAGTTGCACCAAGTTTGCTTCTCAGTAGCTCCTTAGCACTCGCCTCTGAGTTGCTGCGCCACCAGCAGGGATCTCCTGCTTCGGGTTAGCCCGCTCCCTGATCTCTTTCAACGCTTTGCTCCAATCGGCGTTACCGAGCAACGGCAGGGCGGGAAGTCAGAGAAATGGGGAAAGAAGCCGAGAAAGAGCCCGAGCCGCCGGAAGGGAAGCGAGGTGACCGGAAAGTAGCAGCCGCCACGAGCGTGAGGGAGCAGCCGAGAGCCCTGTCTGACTGATAGACGACTTCTTTTGCCTGAGGTTTTGCCTGAAAGAGAGTGCTGGGTGTTTTGGTGCGTTGCTGCTCAAAGGCACTCCCTGCTGGTGTGCAGATGCAACTGCTCAAGCAATGGAGGTGTCCTGTGCCTTAGCAGCAACATGTAAACTAGCGTCAAGTTAAGAGCACTGCCTTGAGCAAAATGCTCCTTACCGCTCACTTACTGCACAAGAACGCCCGCTCCTTCAAGCCGGAGTCGAACCAGCGACCTAACGACGACTTTGCTTTGCTTTTTTTCCACTGCAGTCCTCCGCTCTACCACCTGAAAATCGAAGGGAAGCGGCAAAGGTGTCTCGCTTTGGTGATTGTCCGCCGTGCGCCTTTTGACGCTCGCGGCCTGGTGTACCTGCTGATGCCGCAGTGTTGTGGGACTGAGTTGCCCGCTGCTCTGGAGAGGCTGTGCCAGTGGCGCAATGGATAACGCGTCTCACTACGGATCAGAAGATTGTAGGTTCGACTCCTACCTGGCTTAATCTTTTTTACGCACTTTGCATTATGGCTCTAGATGCCTCGCAAGCGCACCTACTTGGTCATGCTGCCCAGCAGTTTGCACGGCCAGTGCCTTCTTAGCGCAGTAGGCAGCGCGTCAGTCTCATAATCTAAAGATCCTGAGTTCAATCCTCAGAGAAGGCATTGATACTTGCAAAGCTTTTTTATCCCTCATCTCAGCTTTCCATTTTGGCTGCACAAGACTATCGACAAGTCTTGCTGCTAAAGCACACCAAAGGATTTGATGTCCCTTGGCCCCCCTCTGCACCTCAGCGTGTGGAGACACTTCGGAAGTACACGGGTTCACCGACAGCTGACACCACTGTTGTGTTTGAGCCATTGCCCCGAGCCAAAAGAGGAGTGGAGAATGCGGGCATCGATCCCGCTACCTTTCACATGCGAAGCGAGCGCTCTACCATTTGAGCTAATTCCCCAGCTACTTCTTCCAGTTGCACCAAGTTTGCTTCTCAGTAGCTCCTTAGCACTCGCCTCTGAGTTGCTGCGCCACCAGCAGGGATCTCCTGCTTCGGGTTAGCCCGCTCCCTGATCTCTTTCAACGCTTTGCTCCAATCGGCGTTACCGAGCAACGGCAGGGCGGGAAGTCAGAGAAATGGGGAAAGAAGCCGAGAAAGAGCCCGAGCCGACGGAAGGGAAGCGAGGTGACCGGAAAGTAGCAGCCGCCACGAGCGTGAGGGAGCAGCCGAGAGCCCTGTCTGACTGATAGATGAATTCTTTTGCCTGAGGTTTTGCCTGAAAGAGAGTGCTGGGTGTTTTGGTGCGTTGCTGCTCAAAGGCACTCCCTGCTGGTGTGCAGATGCAACTGCTCAAGCAATGGAGGTGTCCTGTGCCTTAGCAGCAACATGTAAACTAGCGTCAAGTTAAGAGCACTGCCTTGAGCAAAATGCTCCTTACTGCTCACTTACTGCACAAGAACGCCCGCTCCTTCAAGCCGGAGTCGAACCAGCGACCTAACGACGACTTTGCTTTGCTTTTTTTCCACTGCAGTCCTCCGCTCTACCACCTGAAAATCGAAGGGAAGCGGCAAAGGTGTCTCGCTTTGGTGATTGTCCGCCGTGCGCCTTTTGACGCTCGCGGCCTGGTGTACCTGCTGATGCCGCAGTGTTGTGGGACTGTGAGTTGCCCGCTGCTCTGGAGAGGCTGTGCCAGTGGCGCAATGGATAACGCGTCTCACTACGGATCAGAAGATTGTAGGTTCGACTCCTACCTGGCTTAATCTTTTTTACGCACTTTGCATTATGGCTCTAGATGCCTCGCAAGCGCACCTACTTGGTCATGCTGCCCAGCAGTTTGCACGGCCAGTGCCTTCTTAGCGCAGTAGGCAGCGCGTCAGTCTCATAATTTAAAGATCCTGAGTTCAATCCTCAGAGAAGGCATTGATACTTGCAAAGCTTTTTTATCCCTCATCTCAGCTTTCCATTTTGGCTGCACAAGACTATCGACAAGTCTTGCTGCTAAAGCACACCAAAGGATTTGATGTCCCTTGGCCCCCCTCTGCACCTCAGCGTGTGGAGACACTTCGGAAGTACACGGGTTCACCGACAGCTGACACCACTGTTGTGTTTGAGCCATTGCCCCGAGCCAAAAGAGGAGTGGAGAATGCGGGCATCGATCCCGCTACCTCTCACATGCGAAGCGAGCGCTCTACCATTTGAGCTAATTCCCCAGCTACTTCTTGCAGTTGCACCAAGTTTGCTTCTCAGTAGCTCCTTAGCACTCGCCTCTGAGTTGCTGCGCCACCAGCAGGGATCTCCTGCTTCGGGTTAGCCCGCTCCCTGATCTCTTTCAACGCTTTGCTCCAATCGGCGTTACCGAGCAACGGCAGGGCGGGAAGTCAGAGAAATGGGGAAAGAAGCCGAGCAAGAGCCCGAGCCGGCAGAAGGGAAGCGAGGTGACTGGAAAGTAGCAGCCGCCACGAACCTGAGGGAGCAGCCGAGAGCCCTGTCTGACTGATAGACGACTTCTTTTCCCTGAGGTTTTGCCTGAAAGAGAGTGCTGGGTGTTTTGGTGCGTTGCTGCTCAAAGGCACTCCCTGCTGGTGTGCAGATGCAACTGCTCAAGCAATGGAGGTGTCCTGTGCCTTAGCAGCAACATGTAAACTAGCGTCAAGTTAAGAGCACTGCCTTGAGCAAAATGCTCCTTACCGCTCACTTACTGCACAAGAACGCCCGCTCCTTCAAGCCGGAGTCGAACCAGCGACCTAACGACGACTTTGCTTTGCTTTTTTTCCACTGCAGTCCTCCGCTCTACCACCTGAAAATCGAAGGGAAGCGGCAAAGGTGTCTCGCTTTGGTGATTGTCCGCCGTGCGCCTTTTGACGCTCGCGGCCTGGTGTACCTGCTGATGCCGCAGTGTTGTGGGACTGTGAGTTGCCCGCTGCTCTGGAGAGGCTGTGCCAGTGGCGCAATGGATAACGCGTCTCACTACGGATCAGAAGATTGTAGGTTCGACTCCTACCTGGCTTAATCTTTTTTACGCACTTTGCATTATGGCTCTAGATGCCTCGCAAGCGCACCTACTTGGTCATGCTGCCCAGCAGTTTGCACGGCCAGTGCCTTCTTAGCGCAGTAGGCAGCGCGTCAGTCTCATAATCCTAAAGATCCTGAGTTCAATCCTCAGAGAAGGCATTGATACTTGCAAAGCTTTTTTATCCCTCATCTCAGCTTTCCATTTTGGCTGCACAAGACTATCGACAAGTCTTGCTGCTAAAGCACACCAAAGGATTTGATGTCCCTTGGCCCCCCTCTGCACCTCAGCGTGTGGAGACACTTCGGAAGTACACGGGTTCACCGACAGCTGACACCACTGTTGTGTTTGAGCCATTGCCCCGAGCCAAAAGAGGAGAGGAGAATGCGGGCATCGATCCCGCTACCTCTCACATGCGAAGCGAGCGCTCTACCATTTGAGCTAATTGCCCAGCTACTTCTTGCAGTTGCACCAAGTTTGCTTCTCAGTAGCTCCTTAGCACTCGCCTCTGAGTTGCTGCGCCACCAGCAGGGATCTCCTGCTTCGGGTTAGCCCGCTCCCTGATCTCTTTCAACGCTTTGCTCCAATCGGCGTTACCGAGCAACGGCAGGGCGGGAAGTCAGAGAAATGGGGAAAGAAGCCGAGAAAGAGCCCGAGCCGCCGGAAGGGAAGCGAGGTGACCGGAAAGTAGCAGCCGCCACGAGCGTGAGGGAGCAGCCGAGAGCCCTGTCTGACTGATAGACGACTTCTTTTGCCTGAGGTTTTGCCTGAAAGAGAGTGCTGGGTGCTTTGGTGCGTTGCTGCTCAAAGGCACTCCCTGCTGGTGTGCAGATGCAACTGCTCAAGCAATGGAGGTGTCCTGTGCCTTAGCAGCAACATGTAAACTAGCGTCAAGTTAAGAGCACTGCCTTGAGCAAAATGCTCCTTACCGCTCACTTACTGCACAAGAACGCCCGCTCCTTCAAGCCGGAGTCGAACCAGCGACCTAACGACGACTTTGCTTTGCTTTTTTTCCACTGCAGTCCTCCGCTCTACCACCTGAAAATCGAAGGGAAGCGGCAAAGGTGTCTCGCTTTGGTGATTGTCCGCCGTGCGCCTTTTGACGCTCGCGGCCTGGTGTACCTGCTGATGCCGCAGTGTTGTGGGACTGTGAGTTGCCCGCTGCTCTGGAGAGGCTGTGCCAGTGGCGCAATGGATAACGCGTCTCACTACGGATCAGAAGATTGTAGGTTCGACTCCTACCTGGCTTAATCTTTTTTACGCACTTTGCATTATGGCTCTAGATGCCTCGCAAGCGCACCTACTTGGTCATGCTGCCCAGCAGTTTGCACGGCCAGTGCCTTCTTAGCGCAGTAGGCAGCGCGTCAGTCTCATAATCCTAAAGATCCTGAGTTCAATCCTCAGAGAAGGCATTGATACTTGCAAAGCTTTTTTATCCCTCATCTCAGCTTTCCATTTTGGCTGCACAAGACTATCGACAAGTCTTGCTGCTAAAGCACACCAAAGGATTTGATGTCCCTTGGCCCCTCTCTGCACCTCAGCGTGTGGAGACACTTCGGAAGTACACGGGTTCACCGACAGCTGACACCACTGTTGTGTTTGAGCCATTGCCCCGAGCCAAAAGAGGAGAGGAGAATGCGGGCATCGATCCCGCTACCTCTCACATGCGAAGCGAGCGCTCTACCATTTGAGCTAATTGCCCAGCTACTTCTTGCAGTTACACCAAGTTTGCTTCTCAGTAGCTCCTTAGCACTCGCCTCTGAGTTGCTGCGCCACCAGCAGGGATCTCCTGCTTCGGGTTAGCCCGCTCCCTGATCTCTTTCAACGCTTTGCTCCAATCGGCGTTACCGAGCAACGGCAGGGCGGGAAGTCAGAGAAATGGGGAAAGAAGCCGAGAAAGAGCCCGAGCCGCCGGAAGGGAAGCGAGGTGACCGGAAAGTAGCAGCCGCCACGAGCGTGAGGGAGCAGCCGAGAGCCCTGTCTGACTGATAGACGACTTCTTTTGCCTGAGGTTTTGCCTGAAAGAGAGTGCTGGGTGTTTTGGTGCGTTGCTGCTCAAAGGCACTCCCTGCTGGTGTGCAGATGCAACTGCTCAAGCAATGGAGGTGTCCTGTGCCTTAGCAGCAACATGTAAACTAGCGTCAAGTTAAGAGCACTGCCTTGAGCAAAATGCTCCTTACCGCTCACTTACTGCACAAGAACGCCCGCTCCTTCAAGCCGGAGTCGAACCAGCGACCTAACGACGACTTTGCTTTGCTTTTTTTCCACTGCAGTCCTCCGCTCTACCACCTGAAAATCGAAGGGAAGCGGCAAAGGTGTCTCGCTTTGGTGATTGTCCGCCGTGCGCCTTTTGACGCTCGCGGCCTGGTGTACCTGCTGATGCCGCAGTGTTGTGGGACTGTGAGTTGCCCGCTGCTCTGGAGAGGCTGTGCCAGTGGCGCAATGGATAACGCGTCTCACTACGGATCAGAAGATTGTAGGTTCGACTCCTACCTGGCTTAATCTTTTTTACGCACTTTGCATTATGGCTCTAGATGCCTCGCAAGCGCACCTACTTGGTCATGCTGCCCAGCAGTTTGCACGGCCAGTGCCTTCTTAGCGCAGTAGGCAGCGCGTCAGTCTCATAATTTAAAGATCCTGAGTTCAATCCTCAGAGAAGGCATTGATACTTGCAAAGCTTTTTTATCCCTCATCTCAGCTTTCCATTTTGGCTGCACAAGACTATCGACAAGTCTTGCTGCTAAAGCACACCAAAGGATTTGATGTCCCTTGGCCCCCCTCTGCACCTCAGCGTGTGGAGACACTTCGGAAGTACACGGGTTCACCGACAGCTGACACCACTGTTGTGTTTGAGCCATTGCCCCGAGCCAAAAGAGGAGAGGAGAATGCGGGCATCGATCCCGCTACCTCTCACATGCGAAGCGAGCGCTCTACCATTTGAGCTAATTGCCCAGCTACTTCTTGCAGTTGCACCAAGTTTGCTTCTCAGTAGCTCCTTAGCACTCGCCTCTGAGTTGCTGCGCCACCAGCAGGGATCTCCTGCTTCGGGTTAGCCCGCTCCCTGATCTCTTTCAACGCTTTGCTCCAATCGGCGTTACCGAGCAACGGCAGGGCGGGAAGTCAGAGAAATGGGGAAAGAAGCCGAGAAAGAGCCCGAGCCGCCGGAAGGGAAGCGAGGTGACCGGAAAGTAGCAGCCGCCACGAGCGTGAGGGAGCAGCCGAGAGCCCTGTCTGACTGATAGACGACTTCTTTTGCCTGAGGTTTTGCCTGAAAGAGAGTGCTGGGTGCTTTGGTGCGTTGCTGCTCAAAGGCACTCCCTGCTGGTGTGCAGATGCAACTGCTCAAGCAATGGAGGTGTCCTGTGCCTTAGCAGCAACATGTAAACTAGCGTCAAGTTAAGAGCACTGCCTTGAGCAAAATGCTCCTTACCGCTCACTTACTGCACAAGAACGCCCGCTCCTTCAAGCCGGAGTCGAACCAGCGACCTAACGACGACTTTGCTTTGCTTTTTTTCCACTGCAGTCCTCCGCTCTACCACCTGAAAATCGAAGGGAAGCGGCAAAGGTGTCTCGCTTTGGTGATTGTCCGCCGTGCGCCTTTTGACGCTCGCGGCCTGGTGTACCTGCTGATGCCGCAGTGTTGTGGGACTGTGAGTTGCCCGCTGCTCTGGAGAGGCTGTGCCAGTGGCGCAATGGATAACGCGTCTCACTACGGATCAGAAGATTGTAGGTTCGACTCCTACCTGGCTTAATCTTTTTTACGCACTTTGCATTATGGCTCTAGATGCCTCGCAAGCGCACCTACTTGGTCATGCTGCCCAGCAGTTTGCACGGCCAGTGCCTTCTTAGCGCAGTAGGCAGCGCGTCAGTCTCATAATCCTAAAGATCCTGAGTTCAATCCTCAGAGAAGGCATTGATACTTGCAAAGCTTTTTTATCCCTCATCTCAGCTTTCCATTTTGGCTGCACAAGACTATCGACAAGTCTTGCTGCTAAAGCACACCAAAGGATTTGATGTCCCTTGGCCCCCCTCTGCACCTCAGCGTGTGGAGACACTTCGGAAGTACACGGGTTCACCGACAGCTGACACCACTGTTGTGTTTGAGCCATTGCCCCGAGCCAAAAGAGGAGAGGAGAATGCGGGCATCGATCCCGCTACCTCTCACATGCGAAGCGAGCGCTCTACCATTTGAGCTAATTGCCCAGCTACTTCTTGCAGTTGCACCAAGTTTGCTTCTCAGTAGCTCCTTAGCACTCGCCTCTGAGTTGCTGCGCCACCAGCAGGGATCTCCTGCTTCGGGTTAGCCCGCTCCCTGATCTCTTTCAACGCTTTGCTCCAATCGGCGTTACCGAGCAACGGCAGGGCGGGAAGTCAGAGAAATGGGGAAAGAAGCCGAGAAAGAGCCCGAGCCGCCGGAAGGGAAGCGAGGTGACCGGAAAGTAGCAGCCGCCACGAGCGTGAGGGAGCAGCCGAGAGCCCTGTCTGACTGATAGACGACTTCTTTTGCCTGAGGTTTTGCCTGAAAGAGAGTGCTGGGTGTTTTGGTGCGTTGCTGCTCAAAGGCACTCCCTGCTGGTGTGCAGATGCAACTGCTCAAGCAATGGAGGTGTCCTGTGCCTTAGCAGCAACATGTAAACTAGCGTCAAGTTAAGAGCACTGCCTTGAGCAAAATGCTCCTTACCGCTCACTTACTGCACAAGAACGCCCGCTCCTTCAAGCCGGAGTCGAACCAGCGACCTAACGACGACTTTGCTTTGCTTTTTTTCCACTGCAGTCCTCCGCTCTACCACCTGAAAATCGAAGGGAAGCGGCAAAGGTGTCTCGCTTTGGTGATTGTCCGCCGTGCGCCTTTTGACGCTCGCGGCCTGGTGTACCTGCTGATGCCGCAGTGTTGTGGGACTGTGAGTTGCCCGCTGCTCTGGAGAGGCTGTGCCAGTGGCGCAATGGATAACGCGTCTCACTACGGATCAGAAGATTGTAGGTTCGACTCCTACCTGGCTTAATCTTTTTTACGCACTTTGCATTATGGCTCTAGATGCCTCGCAAGCGCACCTACTTGGTCATGCTGCCCAGCAGTTTGCACGGCCAGTGCCTTCTTAGCGCAGTAGGCAGCGCGTCAGTCTCATAATCCTAAAGATCCTGAGTTCAATCCTCAGAGAAGGCATTGATACTTGCAAAGCTTTTTTATCCCTCATCTCAGCTTTCCATTTTGGCTGCACAAGACTATCGACAAGTCTTGCTGCACAAGACTATCGACAAGTCTTGCTGCTAAAGCACACCAAAGGATTTGATGTCCCTTGGCCCCCCTCTGCACCTCAGCGTGTGGAGACACTTCGGAAGTACACGGGTTCACCGACAGCTGACACCACTGTTGTGTTTGAGCCATTGCCCCGAGCCAAAAGAGGAGTGGAGAATGCAGGCATCGATCCCGCTACCTCTCACATGCGAAGCGAGCGCTCTACCATTTGAGCTAATTCCCCAGCTACTTCTTGCAGTTGCACCAAGTTTGCTTCTCAGTAGCTCCTTAGCACTCGCCTCTGAGTTGCTGCGCCACCAGCAGGGATCTCCTGCTTCGGGTTAGCCCGCTCCCTGATCTCTTTCAACGCTTTGCTCCAATCGGCGTTACCGAGCAACGGCAGGGCGGGAAGTCAGAGAAATGGGGAAAGAAGCCGAGAAAGAGCCCGAGCCGCCGGAAGGGAAGCGAGGTGACCGGAAAGTAGCAGCCGCCACGAGCGTGAGGGAGCAGCCGAGAGCCCTGTCTGACTGATAGATGAATTCTTTTGCCTGAGGCTTTGCCTGAAAGAGAGTGCTGGGTGTTTTGGTGCGTTGCTGCTCAAAGGCACTCCCTGCTGGTGTGCAGATGCAACTGCTCAAGCAATGGAGGTGTCCTGTGCCTTAGCAGCAACATGTAAACTAGCGTCAAGTTAAGAGCACTGCCTTGAGCAAAATGCTCCTTACCGCTCACTTACTGCACAAGAACGCCCGCTCCTTCAAGCCGGAGTCGAACCAGCGACCTAACGACGACTTTGCTTTGCTTTTTTTCCACTGCAGTCCTCCGCTCTACCACCTGAAAATCGAAGGGAAGCGGCAAAGGTGTCTCGCTTTGGTGATTGTCCGCCGTGCGCCTTTTGACGCTCGCGGCCTGGTGTACCTGCTGATGCCGCAGTGTTGTGGGACTGTGAGTTGCCCGCTGCTCTGGAGAGGCTGTGCCAGTGGCGCAATGGATAACGCGTCTCACTACGGATCAGAAGATTGTAGGTTCGACTCCTACCTGGCTTAATCTTTTTTACGCACTTTGCATTATGGCTCTAGATGCCTCGCAAGCGCACCTACTTGGTCATGCTGCCCAGCAGTTTGCACGGCCAGTGCCTTCTTAGCGCAGTAGGCAGCGCGTCAGTCTCATAATCTAAAGATCCTGAGTTCAATCCTCAGAGAAGGCATTGATACTTGCAAAGCTTTTTTATCCCTCATCTCAGCTTTCCATTTTGGCTGCACAAGACTATCGACAAGTCTTGCTGCTAAAGCACACCAAAGAATTTGATGTCCCTTGGCCCCCCTCTGCACCTCAGCGTGTGGAGACACTTCGGAAGTACACGGGTTCACCGACAGCTGACACCACTGTTGTGTTTGAGCCATTGCCCCGAGCCAAAAGAGGAGTGGAGAATGCGGGCATCGATCCCGCTACCTCTCACATGCGACGCGAGCGCTCTACCATTTGAGCTAATTCCCCAGCTACTTCTTGCAGTTGCACCAAGTTTGCTTCTCAGTAGCTCCTTAGCACTCGCCTCTGAGTTGCTGCGCCACCAGCAGGGATCTCCTGCTTCGGGTTAGCCCGCTCCCTGATCTCTTTCAACGCTTTGCTCCAATCGGCGTTACCGAGCAACGGCAGGGCGGGAAGTCAGAGAAATGGGGAAAGAAGCCGAGCAAGAGCCCGAGCCGGCAGAAGGGAAGCGAGGTGACCGGAAAGTAACAGCCGCCACGAACCTGAGGGAGCAGCCGAGAGCCCTGTCTGACTGATAGACGACTTCTTTTGCCTGAGGTTTTGCCTGAAAGAGAGTGCTGGGTGTTTTGGTGCGTTGCTGCTCAAAGGCACTCCCTGCTGGTGTGCAGATGCAACTGCTCAAGCAATGGAGGTGTCCTGTGCCTTAGCAGCAACATGTAAACTAGCGTCAAGTTAAGAGCACTGCCTTGAGCAAAATGCTCCTTACCGCTCACTTACTGCACAAGAACGCCCGCTCCTTCAAGCCGGAGTCGAACCAGCGACCTAACGATGACTTTGCTTTGCTTTTTTTCCACTGCAGTCCTCCGCTCTACCACCTGAAAATCGAAGGGAAGCGGCAAAGGTGTCTCGCTTTGGTGATTGTCCGCCGTGCGCCTTTTGACGCTCGCGGCCTGGTGTACCTGCTGATGCCGCAGTGTTGTGGGACTGTGAGTTGCCCGCTGCTCTGGAGAGGCTGTGCCAGTGGCGCAATGGATAACGCGTCTCACTACGGATCAGAAGATTGTAGGTTCGACTCCTACCTGGCTTAATCTTTTTTACGCACTTTGCATTATGGCTCTAGATGCCTCGCAAGCGCACCTACTTGGTCATGCTGCCCAGCAGTTTGCACGGCCAGTGCCTTCTTAGCGCAGTAGGCAGCGCGTCAGTCTCATAATCCTAAAGATCCTGAGTTCAATCCTCAGAGAAGGCATTGATACTTGCAAAGCTTTTTTATCCCTCATCTCAGCTTTCCATTTTGGCTGCACAAGACTATCGACAAGTCTTGCTGCTAAAGCACACCAAAGGATTTGATGTCTCTTGGCCCCCCTCTGCACCTCAGCGTGTGGAGACACTTCGGAAGTACACGGGTTCACCGACAGCTGACACCACTGTTGTGTTTGAGCCATTGCCCCGAGCCAAAAGAGGAGTGGAGAATGCGGGCATCGATCCCGCTACCTCTCACATGCGAAGCGAGCGCTCTACCATTTGAGCTAATTCCCCAGCTACTTCTTGCAGTTGCACCAAGTTTGCTTCTCAGTAGCTCCTTAGCACTCGCCTCTGAGTTGCTGAGCCACCAGCAGGGATCTCCTGCTTCGGGTTAGCCCGCTCCCTGATCTCTTTCAACGCTTTGCTCCAATCGGCGTTACCGAGCAACGGCAGGGCGGGAAGTCAGAGAAATGGGGAAAGAAGCCGAGAAAGAGCCCGAGCCGCCGGAAGGGAAGCGAGGTGACCGGAAAGTAGCAGCCGCCACGAGCGTGAGGGAGCAGCCGAGAGCCCTGTCTGACTGATAGATGAATTCTTTTGCCTGAGGCTTTGCCTGAAAGAGAGTGCTGGGTGTTTTGGTGCGTTGCTGCTCAAAGGCACTCCCTGCTGGTGTGCAGATGCAACTGCTCAAGCAATGGAGGTGTCCTGTGCCTTAGCAGCAACATGTAAACTAGCGTCAAGTTAAGAGCACTGCCTTGAGCAAAATGCTCCTTACCGCTCACTTACTGCACAAGAACGCCCGCTCCTTCAAGCCGGAGTCGAACCAGCGACCTAACGACGACTTTGCTTTGCTTTTTTTCCACTGCAGTCCTCCGCTCTACCACCTGAAAATCGAAGGGAAGCGGCAAAGGTGTCTCGCTTTGGTGATTGTCCGCCGTGCGCCTTTTGACGCTCGCGGCCTGGTGTACCTGCTGATGCCGCAGTGTTGTGGGACTGTGAGTTGCCCGCTGCTCTGGAGAGGCTGTGCCAGTGGCGCAATGGATAACGCGTCTCACTACGGATCAGAAGATTGTAGGTTCGACTCCTACCTGGCTTAATCTTTTTTACGCACTTTGCATTATGGCTCTAGATGCCTCGCAAGCGCACCTACTTGGTCATGCTGCCCAGCAGTTTGCACGGCCAGTGCCTTCTTAGCGCAGTAGGCAGCGCGTCAGTCTCATAATCCTAAAGATCCTGAGTTCAATCCTCAGAGAAGGCATTGATACTTGCAAAGCTTTTTTATCCCTCATCTCAGCTTTCCATTTTGGCTGCACAAGACTATCGACAAGTCTTGCTGCTAAAGCACACCAAAGGATTTGATGTCTCTTGGCCCCCCTCTGCACCTCAGCGTGTGGAGACACTTCGGAAGTACACGGGTTCACCGACAGCTGACACCACTGTTGTGTTTGAGCCATTGCCCCGAGCCAAAAGAGGAGTGGAGAATGCGGGCATCGATCCCGCTACCTCTCACATGCGAAGCGAGCGCTCTACCATTTGAGCTAATTCCCCAGCTACTTCTTGCAGTTGCACCAAGTTTGCTTCTCAGTAGCTCCTTAGCACTCGCCTCTGAGTTGCTGAGCCACCAGCAGGGATCTCCTGCTTCGGGTTAGCCCGCTCCCTGATCTCTTTCAACGCTTTGCTCCAATCGGCGTTACCGAGCAACGGCAGGGCGGGAAGTCAGAGAAATGGGGAAAGAAGCCGAGAAAGAGCCCGAGCCGCCGGAAGGGAAGCGAGGTGACCGGAAAGTAGCAGCCGCCACGAGCGTGAGGGAGCAGCCGAGAGCCCTGTCTGACTGATAGATGAATTCTTTTGCCTGAGGCTTTGCCTGAAAGAGAGTGCTGGGTGTTTTGGTGCGTTGCTGCTCAAAGGCACTCCCTGCTGGTGTGCAGATGCAACTGCTCAAGCAATGGAGGTGTCCTGTGCCTTAGCAGCAACATGTAAACTAGCGTCAAGTTAAGAGCACTGCCTTGAGCAAAATGCTCCTTACCGCTCACTTACTGCACAAGAACGCCCGCTCCTTCAAGCCGGAGTCGAACCAGCGACCTAACGACGACTTTGCTTTGCTTTTTTTCCACTGCAGTCCTCCGCTCTACCACCTGAAAATCGAAGGGAAGCGGCAAAGGTGTCTCGCTTTGGTGATTGTCCGCCGTGCGCCTTTTGACGCTCGCGGCCTGGTGTACCTGCTGATGCCGCAGTGTTGTGGGACTGTGAGTTGCCCGCTGCTCTGGAGAGGCTGTGCCAGTGGCGCAATGGATAACGCGTCTCACTACGGATCAGAAGATTGTAGGTTCGACTCCTACCTGGCTTAATCTTTTTTACGCACTTTGCATTATGGCTCTAGATGCCTCGCAAGCGCACCTACTTGGTCATGCTGCCCAGCAGTTTGCACGGCCAGTGCCTTCTTAGCGCAGTAGGCAGCGCGTCAGTCTCATAATCTAAAGATCCTGAGTTCAATCCTCAGAGAAGGCATTGATACTTGCAAAGCTTTTTTATCCCTCATCTCAGCTTTCCATTTTGGCTGCACAAGACTATCGACAAGTCTTGCTGCACAAGAGTATCGACAAGTCTTGCTGCTAAAGCACACCAAAGGATTTGATGTCCCTTGGCCCCCCTCTGCACCTCAGCGTGTGGAGACACTTCGGAAGTACACGGGTTCACCGACAGCTGACACCACTGTTGTGTTTGAGCCATTGCCCCGAGCCAAAAGAGGAGTGGAGAATGCGGGCATCGATCCCGCTACCTCTCACATGCGAAGCGAGCGCTCTACCATTTGAGCTAATTCCCCAGCTACTTCTTGCAGTTGCACCAAGTTTGCTTCTCAGTAGCTCCTTAGCACTCGCCTCTGAGTTGCTGCGCCACCAGCAGGGATCTCCTGCTTCGGGTTAGCCCGCTCCCTGATCTCTTTCAACGCTTTGCTCCAATCGGCGTTACCGAGCAACGGCAGGGCGGGAAGTCAGAGAAATGGGGAAAGAAGCCGAGAAAGAGCCCGAGCCGCCGGAAGGGAAGCGAGGTGACCGGAAAGTAGCAGCCGCCACGAGCGTGAGGGAGCAGCCGAGAGCCCTGTCTGACTGATAGATGAATTCTTTTGCCTGAGGCTTTGCCTGAAAGAGAGTGCTGGGTGTTTTGGTGCGTTGCTGCTCAAAGGCACTCCCTGCTGGTGTGCAGATGCAACTGCTCAAGCAATGGAGGTGTCCTGTGCCTTAGCAGCAACATGTAAACTAGCGTCAAGTTAAGAGCACTGCCTTGAGCAAAATGCTCCTTACCGCTCACTTACTGCACAAGAACGCCCGCTCCTTCAAGCCGGAGTCGAACCAGCGACCTAACGACGACTTTGCTTTGCTTTTTTTCCACTGCAGTCCTCCGCTCTACCACCTGAAAATCGAAGGGAAGCGGCAAAGGTGTCTCGCTTTGGTGATTGTCCGCCGTGCGCCTTTTGACGCTCGCGGCCTGGTGTACCTGCTGATGCCGCAGTGTTGTGGGACTGTGAGTTGCCCGCTGCTCTGGAGAGGCTGTGCCAGTGGCGCAATGGATAACGCGTCTCACTACGGATCAGAAGATTGTAGGTTCGACTCCTACCTGGCTTAATCTTTTTTACGCACTTTGCATTATGGCTCTAGATGCCTCGCAAGCGCACCTACTTGGTCATGCTGCCCAGCAGTTTGCACGGCCAGTGCCTTCTTAGCGCAGTAGGCAGCGCGTCAGTCTCATAATCTAAAGATCCTGAGTTCAATCCTCAGAGAAGGCATTGATACTTGCAAAGCTTTTTTATCCCTCATCTCAGCTTTCCATTTTGGCTGCACAAGACTATCGACAAGTCTTGCTGCACAAGAGTATCGACAAGTCTTGCTGCTAAAGCACACCAAAGGATTTGATGTCCCTTGGCCCCCCTCTGCACCTCAGCGTGTGGAGACACTTCGGAAGTACACGGGTTCACCGACAGCTGACACCACTGTTGTGTTTGAGCCATTGCCCCGAGCCAAAAGAGGAGTGGAGAATGCGGGCATCGATCCCGCTACCTCTCACATGCGAAGCGAGCGCTCTACCATTTGAACTAATTCCCCAGCTACTTCTTGCAGTTGCACCAAGTTTGCTTCTCAGTAGCTCCTTAGCACTCGCCTCTGAGTTGCTGCGCCACCAGCAGGGATCTCCTGCTTCGGGTTAGCCCGCTCCCTGATCTCTTTCAACGCTTTGCTCCAATCGGCGTTACCGAGCAACGGCAGGGCGGGAAGTCAGAGAAATGGGGAAAGAAGCCGAGAAAGAGCCCGAGCCGCCGGAAGGGAAGCGAGGTGACCGGAAAGTAGCAGCCGCCACGAGCGTGAGGGAGCAGCCGAGAGCCCTGTCTGACTGATAGATGAATTCTTTTGCCTGAGGCTTTGCCTGAAAGAGAGTGCTGGGTGTTTTGGTGCGTTGCTGCTCAAAGGCACTCCCTGCTGGTGTGCAGATGCAACTGCTCAAGCAATGGAGGTGTCCTGTGCCTTAGCAGCAACATGTAAACTAGCGTCAAGTTAAGAGCACTGCCTTGAGCAAAATGCTCCTTACCGCTCACTTACTGCACAAGAACGCCCGCTCCTTCAAGCCGGAGTCGAACCAGCGACCTAACGACGACTTTGCTTTGCTTTTTTTCCACTGCAGTCCTCCGCTCTACCACCTGAAAATCGAAGGGAAGCGGCAAAGGTGTCTCGCTTTGGTGATTGTCCGCCGTGCGCCTTTTGACGCTCGCGGCCTGGTGTACCTGCTGATGCCGCAGTGTTGTGGGACTGTGAGTTGCCCGCTGCTCTGGAGAGGCTGTGCCAGTGGCGCAATGGATAACGCGTCTCACTACGGATCAGAAGATTGTAGGTTCGACTCCTACCTGGCTTAATCTTTTTTACGCACTTTGCATTATGGCTCTAGATGCCTCGCAAGCGCACCTACTTGGTCATGCTGCCCAGCAGTTTGCACGGCCAGTGCCTTCTTAGCGCAGTAGGCAGCGCGTCAGTCTCATAATCTAAAGATCCTGAGTTCAATCCTCAGAGAAGGCATTGATACTTGCAAAGCTTTTTTATCCCTCATCTCAGCTTTCCATTTTGGCTGCACAAGACTATCGACAAGTCTTGCTGCACAAGACTATCGACAAGTCTTGCTGCTAAAGCACACCAAAGGATTTGATGTCCCTTGGCCCCTCTGTCCCTCAGCGTGTGGAGACCCTTCGGAAGTACACAGGTTCACCGACAGCTGACACCACTGTTGCGTTTGAGCCATTGCCCCGAGCCAAAAGAGGAGTGGAGAATGCAGGCATCGATCCCGCTACCTCTCACATGCAAAGCGAGCGCTCTACCATTTGAGCTAATTCCCCAGCTGCGTCTTACAATTGCACCAAGTTTGCTTCTCAGTAGCTCCTTAGCACTCGCCTCTGAGTTGCTGCGCCACCAGCAGGGATCTCCTGCTTTGGGTTAGCCCGCTCCCTGATCTCTTTCAACGCTTTGCTCCAATCGGCATTACCGAGCAACGGCAGGGCGGGAAGTCAGAGAAATGGGGAAAGAAGCCGAGAAAGAGCCCGAGCCGACGGAAGGGAAGCGAGGTGACCGGAAAGTAGCAGCCGCCACGAGCGTGAGGGAGCAGCCGAGAGCCCTGTCTGACTGATAGATGAATTCTTTTGCCTGAGGTTTTGCCTGAAAGAGAGTGGTGGATGTTTTGGTGCATTGCTGCTCAAAGGCACTCCCTGCTGGTGTGCAGATGCAACTGCTCAAGCAATGGAGGTGTCCTGTGCCTCAGCAGCAACCTGTAAACTAGCGTCAAGTTAAGAGCACTGCCTTGAGCTGAAAGCTCCTTACCGCTCACTTACTGCACAAGAACGCCCGCTCCTTCAAGCCGGAGTCGAACCAGCGACCTAACGACGACTTTGCTTTGCTTTTTTTCCACTGCAGTCCTCCGCTCTACCACCTGAAAATCGAAGGGAAGTGGCAAAGGTGTCTCGCTTTGGTGATTGTCCGCCGTGCGCCTTTTGACGCTCCCAGCCTGGTGTACCTGCTGATGCCGCAGTGTTGTGGGACTGTGAGTTGCCAGCTGCTCTGTACAGGCTGGGCCTGTGGCGCAATGGATAACGCGTCTGACTACGGATCAGAAGATTGTAGGTTCGACTCCTACCTGGCTCGAACTTTTTTACGCACTTTGCATTATGGCGCTAGATGCCTCGCAAGCGCACCTACTTGGTCATGCTGCCCAGCAGTTTGCATGGCAAGTGCCTTCTTAGCGCAGTAGGCACCGCGTCAGTCTCATAATCTGAAGGTCCTGAGTTCGATCCTCAGAGAAGGCATTGATACTTGCAAAGCATTTTTATCCCTCATCTCAGCTTTCCATTTTTGCTGCACAAGACTATCGACAAGACTTGCTGCTACGGCACACCAAAGGATTTGATGTCCCTTGGCCCCTCTGTACCTCAGCGTGTGGAGACCCTTCGGAAGTACACGGGTTCACCGACAGCTGACACCACTGTTGCGTTTGAGCCATTGCCCCGAGCCAAAAGAGGAGTGGAGAATGCAGGCATCGATCCCGCTACCTCTCACATGCAAAGCGAGCGCTCTACCATTTGAGCTAATTCCCAAGCTGCGTCTTACAATTGCACCAAGTTTGCTTCTCAGTAGCTCCTTAGCACTCGCCTCTGAGTTGCTGCGCCACCAGCAGGGATCTCCTGCTTTGGGTTAGCCCGCTCCCTGATCTCTTTCAACGCTTTGCTCCAATCGGCGTTACCGAGCAACGGCAGGGCGGGAAGTCAGAGAAATGGGGAAAGAAGCCGAGAAAGAGCCCGAGCCGACGGAAGGGAAGCGAGGTGACCGGAAAGTAGCAGCCGCCACGAGCGTGAGGGAGCAGCCGAGAGCCCTGTCTGACTGATAGATGAATTCTTTTGCCTGAGGTTTTGCCTGAAAGAGAGTGGTGGGTGTTTTGGTGCATTGCTGCTCAAAGGCACTCCCTGCTGGTGTGCAGATGCAACTGCTCAAGCAATGGAGGTGTCCTGTGCCTTAGCAGCAACATGTAAACTAGCGTCAAGTTAAGAGCACTGCCTTGAGCAAAATGCTCCTTACCGCTCACTTACTGCACAAGAACGCCCGCTCCTTCAAGCCGGAGTCGAACCAGCGACCTAACGACGACTTTGCTTTGCTTTTTTTCCACTGCAGTCCTCCGCTCTACCACCTGAAAATCGAAGGGAAGCGGCAAAGGTGTCTCGCTTTGGTGATTGTCCGCCGTGCGCCTTTTGACGCTCGCGGCCTGGTGTACCTGCTGATGCCGCAGTGTTGTGGGACTGTGAGTTGCCCGCTGCTCTGGAGAGGCTGTGCCAGTGGCGCAATGGATAACGCGTCTCACTACGGATCAGAAGATTGTAGGTTCGACTCCTACCTGGCTTAATCTTTTTTACGCACTTTGCATTATGGCTCTAGATGCCTCGCAAGCGCACCTACTTGGTCATGCTGCCCAGCAGTTTGCACGGCCAGTGCCTTCTTAGCGCAGTAGGCAGCGCGTCAGTCTCATAATCTAAAGATCCTGAGTTCAATCCTCAGAGAAGGCATTGATACTTGCAAAGCTTTTTTATCCCTCATCTCAGCTTTCCATTTTGGCTGCACAAGACTATCGACAAGTCTTGCTGCACAAGACTATCGACAAGTCTTGCTGCTAAAGCACACCAAAGGATTTGATGTCCCTTGGCCCCTCTGTCCCTCAGCGTGTGGAGACCCTTCGGAAGTACACAGGTTCACCGACAGCTGACACCACTGTTGCGTTTGAGCCATTGCCCCGAGCCAAAAGAGGAGTGGAGAATGCAGGCATCGATCCCGCTACCTCTCACATGCAAAGCGAGCGCTCTACCATTTGAGCTAATTCCCCAGCTGCGTCTTACAATTGCACCAAGTTTGCTTCTCAGTAGCTCCTTAGCACTCGCCTCTGAGTTGCTGCGCCACCAGCAGGGATCTCCTGCTTTGGGTTAGCCCGCTCCCTGATCTCTTTCAACGCTTTGCTCCAATCGGCGTTACCGAGCAACGGCAGGGCGGGAAGTCAGAGAAATGGGGAAAGAAGCCGAGAAAGAGCCCGAGCCGACGGAAGGGAAGCGAGGTGACCGGAAAGTAGCAGCCGCCACGAGCGTGAGGGAGCAGCCGAGAGCCCTGTCTGACTGATAGATGAATTCTTTTGCCTGAGGTTTTGCCTGAAAGAGAGTGGTGGGTGTTTTGGTGCATTGCTGCTCAAAGGCACTCCCTGCTGGTGTGCAGATGCAACTGCTCAAGCAATGGGGGTGTCCTGTGCCTCAGCAGCAACATGTAAACTAGCGTCAAGTTAAGAGCACTGCCTTGAGCTGAAAGCTCCTTACCGCTCACTTACTGCACAAGAACGCCCGCTCCTTCAAGCCGGAGTCGAACCAGCGACCTAACGACGACTTTGCTTTGCTTTTTTTCCACTGCAGTCCTCCGCTCTACCACCTGAAAATCGAAGGGAAGTGGCAAAGGTGTCTCGCTTTGGTGATTGTCCGCCGTGCGCCTTTTGACGCTCCCAGCCTGGTGTACCTGCTGATGCCGCAGTGTTGTGGGACTGTGAGTTGCCAGCTGCTCTGTACAGGCTGGGCCTGTGGCGCAATGGATAACGCGTCTGACTACGGATCAGAAGATTGTAGGTTCGACTCCTACCTGGCTCGAACTTTTTTACGCACTTTGCATTATGGCGCTAGATGCCTCGCAAGCGCACCTACTTGGTCATGCTGCCCAGCAGTTTGCATGGCAAGTGCCTTCTTAGCGCAGTAGGCACCGCGTCAGTCTCATAATCTGAAGGTCCTGAGTTCGATCCTCAGAGAAGGCATTGATACTTGCAAAGCATTTTTATCCCTCATCTCAGCTTTCCATTTTTGCTGCACAAGACTATCGACAAGACTTGCTGCTACGGCACACCAAAGGATTTGATGTCCCTTGGCCCCTCTGTACTTCAGCGTGTGGAGACCCTTCGGAAGTACACGGGTTCACCGACAGCTGACACCACTGTTGCGTTTGAGCCATTGCCCCGAGCCAAAAGAGGAGTGGAGAATGCAGGCATCGATCCCGCTACCTCTCACATGCAAAGCGAGCGCTCTACCATTTGAGCTAATTCCCAAGCTGCGTCTTACAATTGCACCAAGTTTGCTTCTCAGTAGCTCCTTAGCACTCGCCTCTGAGTTGCTGCGCCACCAGCAGGGATCTCCTGCTTTGGGTTAGCCCGCTCCCTGATCTCTTTCAACGCTTTGCTCCAATCGGCGTTACCGAGCAACGGCAGGGCGGGAAGTCAGAGAAATGGGGAAAGAAGCCGAGAAAGAGCCCGAGCCGACGGAAGGGAAGCGAGGTGACCGGAAAGTAGCAGCCGCCACGAGCGTGAGGGAGCAGCCGAGAGCCCTGTCTGACTGATAGATGAATTCTTTTGCCTGAGGTTTTGCCTGAAAGAGAGTGGTGGGTGTTTTGGTGCATTGCTGCTCAAAGGCACTCCCTGCTGGTGTGCAGATGCAACTGCTCAAGCAATGGAGGTGTCCTGTGCCTTAGCAGCAACATGTAAACTAGCGTCAAGTTAAGAGCACTGCCTTGAGCAAAATGCTCCTTACCGCTCACTTACTGCACAAGAACGCCCGCTCCTTCAAGCCGGAGTCGAACCAGCGACCTAACGACGACTTTGCTTTGCTTTTTTTCCACTGCAGTCCTCCGCTCTACCACCTGAAAATCGAAGGGAAGCGGCAAAGGTGTCTCGCTTTGGTGATTGTCCGCCGTGCGCCTTTTGACGCTCGCGGCCTGGTGTACCTGCTGATGCCGCAGTGTTGTGGGACTGTGAGTTGCCCGCTGCTCTGGAGAGGCTGTGCCAGTGGCGCAATGGATAACGCGTCTCACTACGGATCAGAAGATTGTAGGTTCGACTCCTACCTGGCTTAATCTTTTTTACGCACTTTGCATTATGGCTCTAGATGCCTCGCAAGCGCACCTACTTGGTCATGCTGCCCAGCAGTTTGCACGGCCAGTGCCTTCTTAGCGCAGTAGGCAGCGCGTCAGTCTCATAATCTAAAGATCCTGAGTTCAATCCTCAGAGAAGGCATTGATACTTGCAAAGCTTTTTTATCCCTCATCTCAGCTTTCCATTTTGGCTGCACAAGACTATCGACAAGTCTTGCTGCACAAGACTATCGACAAGTCTTGCTGCTAAAGCACACCAAAGGATTTGATGTCCCTTGGCCCCTCTGTCCCTCAGCGTGTGGAGACCCTTCGGAAGTACACAGGTTCACCGACAGCTGACACCACTGTTGCGTTTGAGCCATTGCCCCGAGCCAAAAGAGGAGTGGAGAATGCAGGCATCGATCCCGCTACCTCTCACATGCAAAGCGAGCGCTCTACCATTTGAGCTAATTCCCCAGCTGCGTCTTACAATTGCACCAAGTTTGCTTCTCAGTAGCTCCTTAGCACTCGCCTCTGAGTTGCTGCGCCACCAGCAGGGATCTCCTGCTTTGGGTTAGCCCGCTCCCTGATCTCTTTCAACGCTTTGCTCCAATCGGCGTTACCGAGCAACGGCAGGGCGGGAAGTCAGAGAAATGGGGAAAGAAGCCGAGAAAGAGCCCGAGCCGACGGAAGGGAAGCGAGGTGACCGGAAAGTAGCAGCCGCCACGAGCGTGAGGGAGCAGCCGAGAGCCCTGTCTGACTGATAGATGAATTCTTTTGCCTGAGGTTTTGCCTGAAAGAGAGTGGTGGGTGTTTTGGTGCATTGCTGCTCAAAGGCACTCCCTGCTGGTGTGCAGATGCAACTGCTCAAGCAATGGGGGTGTCCTGTGCCTCAGCAGCAACATGTAAACTAGCGTCAAGTTAAGAGCACTGCCTTGAGCTGAAAGCTCCTTACCGCTCACTTACTGCACAAGAACGCCCGCTCCTTCAAGCCGGAGTCGAACCAGCGACCTAACGACGACTTTGCTTTGCTTTTTTTCCACTGCAGTCCTCCGCTCTACCACCTGAAAATCGAAGGGAAGTGGCAAAGGTGTCTCGCTTTGGTGATTGTCCGCCGTGCGCCTTTTGACGCTCCCAGCCTGGTGTACCTGCTGATGCCGCAGTGTTGTGGGACTGTGAGTTGCCAGCTGCTCTGTACAGGCTGGGCCTGTGGCGCAATGGATAACGCGTCTGACTACGGATCAGAAGATTGTAGGTTCGACTCCTACCTGGCTCGAACTTTTTTACGCACTTTGCATTATGGCGCTAGATGCCTCGCAAGCGCACCTACTTGGTCATGCTGCCCAGCAGTTTGCATGGCAAGTGCCTTCTTAGCGCAGTAGGCACCGCGTCAGTCTCATAATCTGAAGGTCCTGAGTTCGATCCTCAGAGAAGGCATTGATACTTGCAAAGCATTTTTATCCCTCATCTCAGCTTTCCATTTTTGCTGCACAAGACTATCGACAAGACTTGCTGCTACGGCACACCAAAGGATTTGATGTCCCTTGGCCCCTCTGTACTTCAGCGTGTGGAGACCCTTCGGAAGTACACGGGTTCACCGACAGCTGACACCACTGTTGCGTTTGAGCCATTGCCCCGAGCCAAAAGAGGAGTGGAGAATGCAGGCATCGATCCCGCTACCTCTCACATGCAAAGCGAGCGCTCTACCATTTGAGCTAATTCCCAAGCTGCGTCTTACAATTGCACCAAGTTTGCTTCTCAGTAGCTCCTTAGCACTCGCCTCTGAGTTGCTGCGCCACCAGCAGGGATCTCCTGCTTTGGGTTAGCCCGCTCCCTGATCTCTTTCAACGCTTTGCTCCAATCGGCGTTACCGAGCAACGGCAGGGCGGGAAGTCAGAGAAATGGGGAAAGAAGCCGAGAAAGAGCCCGAGCCGACGGAAGGGAAGCGAGGTGACCGGAAAGTAGCAGCCGCCACGAGCGTGAGGGAGCAGCCGAGAGCCCTGTCTGACTGATAGATGAATTCTTTTGCCTGAGGTTTTGCCTGAAAGAGAGTGGTGGGTGTTTTGGTGCATTGCTGCTCAAAGGCACTCCCTGCTGGTGTGCAGATGCAACTGCTCAAGCAATGGAGGTGTCCTGTGCCTTAGCAGCAACATGTAAACTAGCGTCAAGTTAAGAGCACTGCCTTGAGCAAAATGCTCCTTACCGCTCACTTACTGCACAAGAACGCCCGCTCCTTCAAGCCGGAGTCGAACCAGCGACCTAACGACGACTTTGCTTTGCTTTTTTTCCACTGCAGTCCTCCGCTCTACCACCTGAAAATCGAAGGGAAGCGGCAAAGGTGTCTCGCTTTGGTGATTGTCCGCCGTGCGCCTTTTGACGCTCGCGGCCTGGTGTACCTGCTGATGCCGCAGTGTTGTGGGACTGTGAGTTGCCCGCTGCTCTGGAGAGGCTGTGCCAGTGGCGCAATGGATAACGCGTCTCACTACGGATCAGAAGATTGTAGGTTCGACTCCTACCTGGCTTAATCTTTTTTACGCACTTTGCATTATGGCTCTAGATGCCTCGCAAGCGCACCTACTTGGTCATGCTGCCCAGCAGTTTGCACGGCCAGTGCCTTCTTAGCGCAGTAGGCAGCGCGTCAGTCTCATAATCTAAAGATCCTGAGTTCAATCCTCAGAGAAGGCATTGATACTTGCAAAGCTTTTTTATCCCTCATCTCAGCTTTCCATTTTGGCTGCACAAGACTATCGACAAGTCTTGCTGCTAAAGCACACCAAAGAATTTGATGTCCCTTGGCCCCCCTCTGCACCTCAGCGTGTGGAGACACTTCGGAAGTACACGGGTTCACCGACAGCTGACACCACTGTTGTGTTTGAGCCATTGCCCCGAGCCAAAAGAGGAGTGGAGAATGCGGGCATCGATCCCGCTACCTCTCACATGCGACGCGAGCGCTCTACCATTTGAGCTAATTCCCCAGCTACTTCTTGCAGTTGCACCAAGTTTGCTTCTCAGTAGCTCCTTAGCACTCGCCTCTGAGTTGCTGCGCCACCAGCAGGGATCTCCTGCTTCGGGTTAGCCCGCTCCCTGATCTCTTTCAACGCTTTGCTCCAATCGGCGTTACCGAGCAACGGCAGGGCGGGAAGTCAGAGAAATGGGGAAAGAAGCCGAGCAAGAGCCCGAGCCGGCAGAAGGGAAGCGAGGTGACCGGAAAGTAACAGCCGCCACGAACCTGAGGGAGCAGCCGAGAGCCCTGTCTGACTGATAGACGACTTCTTTTGCCTGAGGTTTTGCCTGAAAGAGAGTGCTGGGTGTTTTGGTGCGTTGCTGCTCAAAGGCACTCCCTGCTGGTGTGCAGATGCAACTGCTCAAGCAATGGAGGTGTCCTGTGCCTTAGCAGCAACATGTAAACTAGCGTCAAGTTAAGAGCACTGCCTTGAGCAAAATGCTCCTTACCGCTCACTTACTGCACAAGAACGCCCGCTCCTTCAAGCCGGAGTCGAACCAGCGACCTAACGATGACTTTGCTTTGCTTTTTTTCCACTGCAGTCCTCCGCTCTACCACCTGAAAATCGAAGGGAAGCGGCAAAGGTGTCTCGCTTTGGTGATTGTCCGCCGTGCGCCTTTTGACGCTCGCGGCCTGGTGTACCTGCTGATGCCGCAGTGTTGTGGGACTGTGAGTTGCCCGCTGCTCTGGAGAGGCTGTGCCAGTGGCGCAATGGATAACGCGTCTCACTACGGATCAGAAGATTGTAGGTTCGACTCCTACCTGGCTTAATCTTTTTTACGCACTTTGCATTATGGCTCTAGATGCCTCGCAAGCGCACCTACTTGGTCATGCTGCCCAGCAGTTTGCACGGCCAGTGCCTTCTTAGCGCAGTAGGCAGCGCGTCAGTCTCATAATCCTAAAGATCCTGAGTTCAATCCTCAGAGAAGGCATTGATACTTGCAAAGCTTTTTTATCCCTCATCTCAGCTTTCCATTTTGGCTGCACAAGACTATCGACAAGTCTTGCTGCTAAAGCACACCAAAGGATTTGATGTCTCTTGGCCCCCCTCTGCACCTCAGCGTGTGGAGACACTTCGGAAGTACACGGGTTCACCGACAGCTGACACCACTGTTGTGTTTGAGCCATTGCCCCGAGCCAAAAGAGGAGTGGAGAATGCGGGCATCGATCCCGCTACCTCTCACATGCGAAGCGAGCGCTCTACCATTTGAGCTAATTCCCCAGCTACTTCTTGCAGTTGCACCAAGTTTGCTTCTCAGTAGCTCCTTAGCACTCGCCTCTGAGTTGCTGAGCCACCAGCAGGGATCTCCTGCTTCGGGTTAGCCCGCTCCCTGATCTCTTTCAACGCTTTGCTCCAATCGGCGTTACCGAGCAACGGCAGGGCGGGAAGTCAGAGAAATGGGGAAAGAAGCCGAGAAAGAGCCCGAGCCGCCGGAAGGGAAGCGAGGTGACCGGAAAGTAGCAGCCGCCACGAGCGTGAGGGAGCAGCCGAGAGCCCTGTCTGACTGATAGATGAATTCTTTTGCCTGAGGCTTTGCCTGAAAGAGAGTGCTGGGTGTTTTGGTGCGTTGCTGCTCAAAGGCACTCCCTGCTGGTGTGCAGATGCAACTGCTCAAGCAATGGAGGTGTCCTGTGCCTTAGCAGCAACATGTAAACTAGCGTCAAGTTAAGAGCACTGCCTTGAGCAAAATGCTCCTTACCGCTCACTTACTGCACAAGAACGCCCGCTCCTTCAAGCCGGAGTCGAACCAGCGACCTAACGACGACTTTGCTTTGCTTTTTTTCCACTGCAGTCCTCCGCTCTACCACCTGAAAATCGAAGGGAAGCGGCAAAGGTGTCTCGCTTTGGTGATTGTCCGCCGTGCGCCTTTTGACGCTCGCGGCCTGGTGTACCTGCTGATGCCGCAGTGTTGTGGGACTGTGAGTTGCCCGCTGCTCTGGAGAGGCTGTGCCAGTGGCGCAATGGATAACGCGTCTCACTACGGATCAGAAGATTGTAGGTTCGACTCCTACCTGGCTTAATCTTTTTTACGCACTTTGCATTATGGCTCTAGATGCCTCGCAAGCGCACCTACTTGGTCATGCTGCCCAGCAGTTTGCACGGCCAGTGCCTTCTTAGCGCAGTAGGCAGCGCGTCAGTCTCATAATCTAAAGATCCTGAGTTCAATCCTCAGAGAAGGCATTGATACTTGCAAAGCTTTTTTATCCCTCATCTCAGCTTTCCATTTTGGCTGCACAAGACTATCGACAAGTCTTGCTGCACAAGAGTATCGACAAGTCTTGCTGCTAAAGCACACCAAAGGATTTGATGTCCCTTGGCCCCCCTCTGCACCTCAGCGTGTGGAGACACTTCGGAAGTACACGGGTTCACCGACAGCTGACACCACTGTTGTGTTTGAGCCATTGCCCCGAGCCAAAAGAGGAGTGGAGAATGCGGGCATCGATCCCGCTACCTCTCACATGCGAAGCGAGCGCTCTACCATTTGAGCTAATTCCCCAGCTACTTCTTGCAGTTGCACCAAGTTTGCTTCTCAGTAGCTCCTTAGCACTCGCCTCTGAGTTGCTGCGCCACCAGCAGGGATCTCCTGCTTCGGGTTAGCCCGCTCCCTGATCTCTTTCAACGCTTTGCTCCAATCGGCGTTACCGAGCAACGGCAGGGCGGGAAGTCAGAGAAATGGGGAAAGAAGCCGAGAAAGAGCCCGAGCCGCCGGAAGGGAAGCGAGGTGACCGGAAAGTAGCAGCCGCCACGAGCGTGAGGGAGCAGCCGAGAGCCCTGTCTGACTGATATATGAATTCTTTTGCCTGAGGCTTTGCCTGAAAGAGAGTGCTGGGTGTTTTGGTGCGTTGCTGCTCAAAGGCACTCCCTGCTGGTGTGCAGATGCAACTGCTCAAGCAATGGAGGTGTCCTGTGCCTTAGCAGCAACATGTAAACTAGCGTCAAGTTAAGAGCACTGCCTTGAGCAAAATGCTCCTTACCGCTCACTTACTGCACAAGAACGCCCGCTCCTTCAAGCCGGAGTCGAACCAGCGACCTAACGACGACTTTGCTTTGCTTTTTTTCCACTGCAGTCCTCCGCTCTACCACCTGAAAATCGAAGGGAAGCGGCAAAGGTGTCTCGCTTTGGTGATTGTCCGCCGTGCGCCTTTTGACGCTCGCGGCCTGGTGTACCTGCTGATGCCGCAGTGTTGTGGGACTGTGAGTTGCCCGCTGCTCTGGAGAGGCTGTGCCAGTGGCGCAATGGATAACGCGTCTCACTACGGATCAGAAGATTGTAGGTTCGACTCCTACCTGGCTTAATCTTTTTTACGCACTTTGCATTATGGCTCTAGATGCCTCGCAAGCGCACCTACTTGGTCATGCTGCCCAGCAGTTTGCACGGCCAGTGCCTTCTTAGCGCAGTAGGCAGCGCGTCAGTCTCATAATCTAAAGATCCTGAGTTCAATCCTCAGAGAAGGCATTGATACTTGCAAAGCTTTTTTATCCCTCATCTCAGCTTTCCATTTTGGCTGCACAAGACTATCGACAAGTCTTGCTGCACAAGAGTATCGACAAGTCTTGCTGCTAAAGCACACCAAAGGATTTGATGTCCCTTGGCCCCCCTCTGCACCTCAGCGTGTGGAGACACTTCGGAAGTACACGGGTTCACCGACAGCTGACACCACTGTTGTGTTTGAGCCATTGCCCCGAGCCAAAAGAGGAGTGGAGAATGCGGGCATCGATCCCGCTACCTCTCACATGCGAAGCGAGCGCTCTACCATTTGAACTAATTCCCCAGCTACTTCTTGCAGTTGCACCAAGTTTGCTTCTCAGTAGCTCCTTAGCACTCGCCTCTGAGTTGCTGCGCCACCAGCAGGGATCTCCTGCTTCGGGTTAGCCCGCTCCCTGATCTCTTTCAACGCTTTGCTCCAATCGGCGTTACCGAGCAACGGCAGGGCGGGAAGTCAGAGAAATGGGGAAAGAAGCCGAGAAAGAGCCCGAGCCGCCGGAAGGGAAGCGAGGTGACCGGAAAGTAGCAGCCGCCACGAGCGTGAGGGAGCAGCCGAGAGCCCTGTCTGACTGATAGATGAATTCTTTTGCCTGAGGCTTTGCCTGAAAGAGAGTGCTGGGTGTTTTGGTGCGTTGCTGCTCAAAGGCACTCCCTGCTGGTGTGCAGATGCAACTGCTCAAGCAATGGAGGTGTCCTGTGCCTTAGCAGCAACATGTAAACTAGCGTCAAGTTAAGAGCACTGCCTTGAGCAAAATGCTCCTTACCGCTCACTTACTGCACAAGAACGCCCGCTCCTTCAAGCCGGAGTCGAACCAGCGACCTAACGACGACTTTGCTTTGCTTTTTTTCCACTGCAGTCCTCCGCTCTACCACCTGAAAATCGAAGGGAAGCGGCAAAGGTGTCTCGCTTTGGTGATTGTCCGCCGTGCGCCTTTTGACGCTCGCGGCCTGGTGTACCTGCTGATGCCGCAGTGTTGTGGGACTGTGAGTTGCCCGCTGCTCTGGAGAGGCTGTGCCAGTGGCGCAATGGATAACGCGTCTCACTACGGATCAGAAGATTGTAGGTTCGACTCCTACCTGGCTTAATCTTTTTTACGCACTTTGCATTATGGCTCTAGATGCCTCGCAAGCGCACCTACTTGGTCATGCTGCCCAGCAGTTTGCACGGCCAGTGCCTTCTTAGCGCAGTAGGCAGCGCGTCAGTCTCATAATCTAAAGATCCTGAGTTCAATCCTCAGAGAAGGCATTGATACTTGCAAAGCTTTTTTATCCCTCATCTCAGCTTTCCATTTTGGCTGCACAAGACTATCGACAAGTCTTGCTGCACAAGACTATCGACAAGTCTTGCTGCTAAAGCACACCAAAGGATTTGATGTCCCTTGGCCCCTCTGTCCCTCAGCGTGTGGAGACCCTTCGGAAGTACACAGGTTCACCGACAGCTGACACCACTGTTGCGTTTGAGCCATTGCCCCGAGCCAAAAGAGGAGTGGAGAATGCAGGCATCGATCCCGCTACCTCTCACATGCAAAGCGAGCGCTCTACCATTTGAGCTAATTCCCCAGCTGCGTCTTACAATTGCACCAAGTTTGCTTCTCAGTAGCTCCTTAGCACTCGCCTCTGAGTTGCTGCGCCACCAGCAGGGATCTCCTGCTTTGGGTTAGCCCGCTCCCTGATCTCTTTCAACGCTTTGCTCCAATCGGCATTACCGAGCAACGGCAGGGCGGGAAGTCAGAGAAATGGGGAAAGAAGCCGAGAAAGAGCCCGAGCCGACGGAAGGGAAGCGAGGTGACCGGAAAGTAGCAGCCGCCACGAGCGTGAGGGAGCAGCCGAGAGCCCTGTCTGACTGATAGATGAATTCTTTTGCCTGAGGTTTTGCCTGAAAGAGAGTGGTGGATGTTTTGGTGCATTGCTGCTCAAAGGCACTCCCTGCTGGTGTGCAGATGCAACTGCTCAAGCAATGGAGGTGTCCTGTGCCTCAGCAGCAACCTGTAAACTAGCGTCAAGTTAAGAGCACTGCCTTGAGCTGAAAGCTCCTTACCGCTCACTTACTGCACAAGAACGCCCGCTCCTTCAAGCCGGAGTCGAACCAGCGACCTAACGACGACTTTGCTTTGCTTTTTTTCCACTGCAGTCCTCCGCTCTACCACCTGAAAATCGAAGGGAAGTGGCAAAGGTGTCTCGCTTTGGTGATTGTCCGCCGTGCGCCTTTTGACGCTCCCAGCCTGGTGTACCTGCTGATGCCGCAGTGTTGTGGGACTGTGAGTTGCCAGCTGCTCTGTACAGGCTGGGCCTGTGGCGCAATGGATAACGCGTCTGACTACGGATCAGAAGATTGTAGGTTCGACTCCTACCTGGCTCGAACTTTTTTACGCACTTTGCATTATGGCGCTAGATGCCTCGCAAGCGCACCTACTTGGTCATGCTGCCCAGCAGTTTGCATGGCAAGTGCCTTCTTAGCGCAGTAGGCACCGCGTCAGTCTCATAATCTGAAGGTCCTGAGTTCGATCCTCAGAGAAGGCATTGATACTTGCAAAGCATTTTTATCCCTCATCTCAGCTTTCCATTTTTGCTGCACAAGACTATCGACAAGACTTGCTGCTACGGCACACCAAAGGATTTGATGTCCCTTGGCCCCTCTGTACCTCAGCGTGTGGAGACCCTTCGGAAGTACACGGGTTCACCGACAGCTGACACCACTGTTGCGTTTGAGCCATTGCCCCGAGCCAAAAGAGGAGTGGAGAATGCAGGCATCGATCCCGCTACCTCTCACATGCAAAGCGAGCGCTCTACCATTTGAGCTAATTCCCAAGCTGCGTCTTACAATTGCACCAAGTTTGCTTCTCAGTAGCTCCTTAGCACTCGCCTCTGAGTTGCTGCGCCACCAGCAGGGATCTCCTGCTTTGGGTTAGCCCGCTCCCTGATCTCTTTCAACGCTTTGCTCCAATCGGCGTTACCGAGCAACGGCAGGGCGGGAAGTCAGAGAAATGGGGAAAGAAGCCGAGAAAGAGCCCGAGCCGACGGAAGGGAAGCGAGGTGACCGGAAAGTAGCAGCCGCCACGAGCGTGAGGGAGCAGCCGAGAGCCCTGTCTGACTGATAGATGAATTCTTTTGCCTGAGGTTTTGCCTGAAAGAGAGTGGTGGGTGTTTTGGTGCATTGCTGCTAAAAGGCACTCCCTGCTGGTGTGCAGATGCAACTGCTCAAGCAATGGAGGTGTCCTGTGCCTTAGCAGCAACATGTAAACTAGCGTCAAGTTAAGAGCACTGCCTTGAGCAAAATGCTCCTTACCGCTCACTTACTGCACAAGAACGCCCGCTCCTTCAAGCCGGAGTCGAACCAGCGACCTAACGACGACTTTGCTTTGCTTTTTTTCCACTGCAGTCCTCCGCTCTACCACCTGAAAATCGAAGGGAAGCGGCAAAGGTGTCTCGCTTTGGTGATTGTCCGCCGTGCGCCTTTTGACGCTCGCGGCCTGGTGTACCTGCTGATGCCGCAGTGTTGTGGGACTGTGAGTTGCCCGCTGCTCTGGAGAGGCTGTGCCAGTGGCGCAATGGATAACGCGTCTCACTACGGATCAGAAGATTGTAGGTTCGACTCCTACCTGGCTTAATCTTTTTTACGCACTTTGCATTATGGCTCTAGATGCCTCGCAAGCGCACCTACTTGGTCATGCTGCCCAGCAGTTTGCACGGCCAGTGCCTTCTTAGCGCAGTAGGCAGCGCGTCAGTCTCATAATCTAAAGATCCTGAGTTCAATCCTCAGAGAAGGCATTGATACTTGCAAAGCTTTTTTATCCCTCATCTCAGCTTTCCATTTTGGCTGCACAAGACTATCGACAAGTCTTGCTGCACAAGACTATCGACAAGTCTTGCTGCTAAAGCACACCAAAGGATTTGATGTCCCTTGGCCCCTCTGTCCCTCAGCGTGTGGAGACCCTTCGGAAGTACACAGGTTCACCGACAGCTGACACCACTGTTGCGTTTGAGCCATTGCCCCGAGCCAAAAGAGGAGTGGAGAATGCAGGCATCGATCCCGCTACCTCTCACATGCAAAGCGAGCGCTCTACCATTTGAGCTAATTCCCCAGCTGCGTCTTACAATTGCACCAAGTTTGCTTCTCAGTAGCTCCTTAGCACTCGCCTCTGAGTTGCTGCGCCACCAGCAGGGATCTCCTGCTTTGGGTTAGCCCGCTCCCTGATCTCTTTCAACGCTTTGCTCCAATCGGCGTTACCGAGCAACGGCAGGGCGGGAAGTCAGAGAAATGGGGAAAGAAGCCGAGAAAGAGCCCGAGCCGACGGAAGGGAAGCGAGGTGACCGGAAAGTAGCAGCCGCCACGAGCGTGAGGGAGCAGCCGAGAGCCCTGTCTGACTGATAGATGAATTCTTTTGCCTGAGGTTTTGCCTGAAAGAGAGTGGTGGGTGTTTTGGTGCATTGCTGCTCAAAGGCACTCCCTGCTGGTGTGCAGATGCAACTGCTCAAGCAATGGGGGTGTCCTGTGCCTCAGCAGCAACATGTAAACTAGCGTCAAGTTAAGAGCACTGCCTTGAGCTGAAAGCTCCTTACCGCTCACTTACTGCACAAGAACGCCCGCTCCTTCAAGCCGGAGTCGAACCAGCGACCTAACGACGACTTTGCTTTGCTTTTTTTCCACTGCAGTCCTCCGCTCTACCACCTGAAAATCGAAGGGAAGTGGCAAAGGTGTCTCGCTTTGGTGATTGTCCGCCGTGCGCCTTTTGACGCTCCCAGCCTGGTGTACCTGCTGATGCCGCAGTGTTGTGGGACTGTGAGTTGCCAGCTGCTCTGTACAGGCTGGGCCTGTGGCGCAATGGATAACGCGTCTGACTACGGATCAGAAGATTGTAGGTTCGACTCCTACCTGGCTCGAACTTTTTTACGCACTTTGCATTATGGCGCTAGATGCCTCGCAAGCGCACCTACTTGGTCATGCTGCCCAGCAGTTTGCATGGCAAGTGCCTTCTTAGCGCAGTAGGCACCGCGTCAGTCTCATAATCTGAAGGTCCTGAGTTCGATCCTCAGAGAAGGCATTGATACTTGCAAAGCATTTTTATCCCTCATCTCAGCTTTCCATTTTTGCTGCACAAGACTATCGACAAGACTTGCTGCTACGGCACACCAAAGGATTTGATGTCCCTTGGCCCCTCTGTACTTCAGCGTGTGGAGACCCTTCGGAAGTACACGGGTTCACCGACAGCTGACACCACTGTTGCGTTTGAGCCATTGCCCCGAGCCAAAAGAGGAGTGGAGAATGCAGGCATCGATCCCGCTACCTCTCACATGCAAAGCGAGCGCTCTACCATTTGAGCTAATTCCCAAGCTGCGTCTTACAATTGCACCAAGTTTGCTTCTCAGTAGCTCCTTAGCACTCGCCTCTGAGTTGCTGCGCCACCAGCAGGGATCTCCTGCTTTGGGTTAGCCCGCTCCCTGATCTCTTTCAACGCTTTGCTCCAATCGGCGTTACCGAGCAACGGCAGGGCGGGAAGTCAGAGAAATGGGGAAAGAAGCCGAGAAAGAGCCCGAGCCGACGGAAGGGAAGCGAGGTGACCGGAAAGTAGCAGCCGCCACGAGCGTGAGGGAGCAGCCGAGAGCCCTGTCTGACTGATAGATGAATTCTTTTGCCTGAGGTTTTGCCTGAAAGAGAGTGGTGGGTGTTTTGGTGCATTGCTGCTCAAAGGCACTCCCTGCTGGTGTGCAGATGCAACTGCTCAAGCAATGGAGGTGTCCTGTGCCTTAGCAGCAACATGTAAACTAGCGTCAAGTTAAGAGCACTGCCTTGAGCAAAATGCTCCTTACCGCTCACTTACTGCACAAGAACGCCCGCTCCTTCAAGCCGGAGTCGAACCAGCGACCTAACGACGACTTTGCTTTGCTTTTTTTCCACTGCAGTCCTCCGCTCTACCACCTGAAAATCGAAGGGAAGCGGCAAAGGTGTCTCGCTTTGGTGATTGTCCGCCGTGCGCCTTTTGACGCTCGCGGCCTGGTGTACCTGCTGATGCCGCAGTGTTGTGGGACTGTGAGTTGCCCGCTGCTCTGGAGAGGCTGTGCCAGTGGCGCAATGGATAACGCGTCTCACTACGGATCAGAAGATTGTAGGTTCGACTCCTACCTGGCTTAATCTTTTTTACGCACTTTGCATTATGGCTCTAGATGCCTCGCAAGCGCACCTACTTGGTCATGCTGCCCAGCAGTTTGCACGGCCAGTGCCTTCTTAGCGCAGTAGGCAGCGCGTCAGTCTCATAATCTAAAGATCCTGAGTTCAATCCTCAGAGAAGGCATTGATACTTGCAAAGCTTTTTTATCCCTCATCTCAGCTTTCCATTTTGGCTGCACAAGACTATCGACAAGTCTTGCTGCACAAGACTATCGACAAGTCTTGCTGCTAAAGCACACCAAAGGATTTGATGTCCCTTGGCCCCTCTGTCCCTCAGCGTGTGGAGACCCTTCGGAAGTACACAGGTTCACCGACAGCTGACACCACTGTTGCGTTTGAGCCATTGCCCCGAGCCAAAAGAGGAGTGGAGAATGCAGGCATCGATCCCGCTACCTCTCACATGCAAAGCGAGCGCTCTACCATTTGAGCTAATTCCCCAGCTGCGTCTTACAATTGCACCAAGTTTGCTTCTCAGTAGCTCCTTAGCACTCGCCTCTGAGTTGCTGCGCCACCAGCAGGGATCTCCTGCTTTGGGTTAGCCCGCTCCCTGATCTCTTTCAACGCTTTGCTCCAATCGGCGTTACCGAGCAACGGCAGGGCGGGAAGTCAGAGAAATGGGGAAAGAAGCCGAGAAAGAGCCCGAGCCGACGGAAGGGAAGCGAGGTGACCGGAAAGTAGCAGCCGCCACGAGCGTGAGGGAGCAGCCGAGAGCCCTGTCTGACTGATAGATGAATTCTTTTGCCTGAGGTTTTGCCTGAAAGAGAGTGGTGGGTGTTTTGGTGCATTGCTGCTCAAAGGCACTCCCTGCTGGTGTGCAGATGCAACTGCTCAAGCAATGGGGGTGTCCTGTGCCTCAGCAGCAACATGTAAACTAGCGTCAAGTTAAGAGCACTGCCTTGAGCTGAAAGCTCCTTACCGCTCACTTACTGCACAAGAACGCCCGCTCCTTCAAGCCGGAGTCGAACCAGCGACCTAACGACGACTTTGCTTTGCTTTTTTTCCACTGCAGTCCTCCGCTCTACCACCTGAAAATCGAAGGGAAGTGGCAAAGGTGTCTCGCTTTGGTGATTGTCCGCCGTGCGCCTTTTGACGCTCCCAGCCTGGTGTACCTGCTGATGCCGCAGTGTTGTGGGACTGTGAGTTGCCAGCTGCTCTGTACAGGCTGGGCCTGTGGCGCAATGGATAACGCGTCTGACTACGGATCAGAAGATTGTAGGTTCGACTCCTACCTGGCTCGAACTTTTTTACGCACTTTGCATTATGGCGCTAGATGCCTCGCAAGCGCACCTACTTGGTCATGCTGCCCAGCAGTTTGCATGGCAAGTGCCTTCTTAGCGCAGTAGGCACCGCGTCAGTCTCATAATCTGAAGGTCCTGAGTTCGATCCTCAGAGAAGGCATTGATACTTGCAAAGCATTTTTATCCCTCATCTCAGCTTTCCATTTTTGCTGCACAAGACTATCGACAAGACTTGCTGCTACGGCACACCAAAGGATTTGATGTCCCTTGGCCCCTCTGTACTTCAGCGTGTGGAGACCCTTCGGAAGTACACGGGTTCACCGACAGCTGACACCACTGTTGCGTTTGAGCCATTGCCCCGAGCCAAAAGAGGAGTGGAGAATGCAGGCATCGATCCCGCTACCTCTCACATGCAAAGCGAGCGCTCTACCATTTGAGCTAATTCCCAAGCTGCGTCTTACAATTGCACCAAGTTTGCTTCTCAGTAGCTCCTTAGCACTCGCCTCTGAGTTGCTGCGCCACCAGCAGGGATCTCCTGCTTTGGGTTAGCCCGCTCCCTGATCTCTTTCAACGCTTTGCTCCAATCGGCGTTACCGAGCAACGGCAGGGCGGGAAGTCAGAGAAATGGGGAAAGAAGCCGAGAAAGAGCCCGAGCCGACGGAAGGGAAGCGAGGTGACCGGAAAGTAGCAGCCGCCACGAGCGTGAGGGAGCAGCCGAGAGCCCTGTCTGACTGATAGATGAATTCTTTTGCCTGAGGTTTTGCCTGAAAGAGAGTGGTGGGTGTTTTGGTGCATTGCTGCTCAAAGGCACTCCCTGCTGGTGTGCAGATGCAACTGCTCAAGCAATGGAGGTGTCCTGTGCCTTAGCAGCAACATGTAAACTAGCGTCAAGTTAAGAGCACTGCCTTGAGCAAAATGCTCCTTACCGCTCACTTACTGCACAAGAACGCCCGCTCCTTCAAGCCGGAGTCGAACCAGCGACCTAACGACGACTTTGCTTTGCTTTTTTTCCACTGCAGTCCTCCGCTCTACCACCTGAAAATCGAAGGGAAGCGGCAAAGGTGTCTCGCTTTGGTGATTGTCCGCCGTGCGCCTTTTGACGCTCGCGGCCTGGTGTACCTGCTGATGCCGCAGTGTTGTGGGACTGTGAGTTGCCCGCTGCTCTGGAGAGGCTGTGCCAGTGGCGCAATGGATAACGCGTCTCACTACGGATCAGAAGATTGTAGGTTCGACTCCTACCTGGCTTAATCTTTTTTACGCACTTTGCATTATGGCTCTAGATGCCTCGCAAGCGCACCTACTTGGTCATGCTGCCCAGCAGTTTGCACGGCCAGTGCCTTCTTAGCGCAGTAGGCAGCGCGTCAGTCTCATAATCTAAAGATCCTGAGTTCAATCCTCAGAGAAGGCATTGATACTTGCAAAGCTTTTTTATCCCTCATCTCAGCTTTCCATTTTGGCTGCACAAGACTATCGACAAGTCTTGCTGCACAAGACTATCGACAAGTCTTGCTGCTAAAGCACACCAAAGGATTTGATGTCCCTTGGCCCCTCTGTCCCTCAGCGTGTGGAGACCCTTCGGAAGTACACAGGTTCACCGACAGCTGACACCACTGTTGCGTTTGAGCCATTGCCCCGAGCCAAAAGAGGAGTGGAGAATGCAGGCATCGATCCCGCTACCTCTCACATGCAAAGCGAGCGCTCTACCATTTGAGCTAATTCCCCAGCTGCGTCTTACAATTGCACCAAGTTTGCTTCTCAGTAGCTCCTTAGCACTCGCCTCTGAGTTGCTGCGCCACCAGCAGGGATCTCCTGCTTTGGGTTAGCCCGCTCCCTGATCTCTTTCAACGCTTTGCTCCAATCGGCGTTACCGAGCAACGGCAGGGCGGGAAGTCAGAGAAATGGGGAAAGAAGCCGAGAAAGAGCCCGAGCCGACGGAAGGGAAGCGAGGTGACCGGAAAGTAGCAGCCGCCACGAGCGTGAGGGAGCAGCCGAGAGCCCTGTCTGACTGATAGATGAATTCTTTTGCCTGAGGTTTTGCCTGAAAGAGAGTGGTGGGTGTTTTGGTGCATTGCTGCTCAAAGGCACTCCCTGCTGGTGTGCAGATGCAACTGCTCAAGCAATGGGGGTGTCCTGTGCCTCAGCAGCAACATGTAAACTAGCGTCAAGTTAAGAGCACTGCCTTGAGCTGAAAGCTCCTTACCGCTCACTTACTGCACAAGAACGCCCGCTCCTTCAAGCCGGAGTCGAACCAGCGACCTAACGACGACTTTGCTTTGCTTTTTTTCCACTGCAGTCCTCCGCTCTACCACCTGAAAATCGAAGGGAAGTGGCAAAGGTGTCTCGCTTTGGTGATTGTCCGCCGTGCGCCTTTTGACGCTCCCAGCCTGGTGTACCTGCTGATGCCGCAGTGTTGTGGGACTGTGAGTTGCCAGCTGCTCTGTACAGGCTGGGCCTGTGGCGCAATGGATAACGCGTCTGACTACGGATCAGAAGATTGTAGGTTCGACTCCTACCTGGCTCGAACTTTTTTACGCACTTTGCATTATGGCGCTAGATGCCTCGCAAGCGCACCTACTTGGTCATGCTGCCCAGCAGTTTGCATGGCAAGTGCCTTCTTAGCGCAGTAGGCACCGCGTCAGTCTCATAATCTGAAGGTCCTGAGTTCGATCCTCAGAGAAGGCATTGATACTTGCAAAGCATTTTTATCCCTCATCTCAGCTTTCCATTTTTGCTGCACAAGACTATCGACAAGACTTGCTGCTACGGCACACCAAAGGATTTGATGTCCCTTGGCCCCTCTGTACTTCAGCGTGTGGAGACCCTTCGGAAGTACACGGGTTCACCGACAGCTGACACCACTGTTGCGTTTGAGCCATTGCCCCGAGCCAAAAGAGGAGTGGAGAATGCAGGCATCGATCCCGCTACCTCTCACATGCAAAGCGAGCGCTCTACCATTTGAGCTAATTCCCAAGCTGCGTCTTACAATTGCACCAAGTTTGCTTCTCAGTAGCTCCTTAGCACTCGCCTCTGAGTTGCTGCGCCACCAGCAGGGATCTCCTGCTTTGGGTTAGCCCGCTCCCTGATCTCTTTCAACGCTTTGCTCCAATCGGCGTTACCGAGCAACGGCAGGGCGGGAAGTCAGAGAAATGGGGAAAGAAGCCGAGAAAGAGCCCGAGCCGACGGAAGGGAAGCGAGGTGACCGGAAAGTAGCAGCCGCCACGAGCGTGAGGGAGCAGCCGAGAGCCCTGTCTGACTGATAGATGAATTCTTTTGCCTGAGGTTTTGCCTGAAAGAGAGTGGTGGGTGTTTTGGTGCATTGCTGCTCAAAGGCACTCCCTGCTGGTGTGCAGATGCAACTGCTCAAGCAATGGAGGTGTCCTGTGCCTTAGCAGCAACATGTAAACTAGCGTCAAGTTAAGAGCACTGCCTTGAGCAAAATGCTCCTTACCGCTCACTTACTGCACAAGAACGCCCGCTCCTTCAAGCCGGAGTCGAACCAGCGACCTAACGACGACTTTGCTTTGCTTTTTTTCCACTGCAGTCCTCCGCTCTACCACCTGAAAATCGAAGGGAAGCGGCAAAGGTGTCTCGCTTTGGTGATTGTCCGCCGTGCGCCTTTTGACGCTCGCGGCCTGGTGTACCTGCTGATGCCGCAGTGTTGTGGGACTGTGAGTTGCCCGCTGCTCTGGAGAGGCTGTGCCAGTGGCGCAATGGATAACGCGTCTCACTACGGATCAGAAGATTGTAGGTTCGACTCCTACCTGGCTTAATCTTTTTTACGCACTTTGCATTATGGCTCTAGATGCCTCGCAAGCGCACCTACTTGGTCATGCTGCCCAGCAGTTTGCACGGCCAGTGCCTTCTTAGCGCAGTAGGCAGCGCGTCAGTCTCATAATCTAAAGATCCTGAGTTCAATCCTCAGAGAAGGCATTGATACTTGCAAAGCTTTTTTATCCCTCATCTCAGCTTTCCATTTTGGCTGCACAAGACTATCGACAAGTCTTGCTGCTAAAGCACACCAAAGAATTTGATGTCCCTTGGCCCCCCTCTGCACCTCAGCGTGTGGAGACACTTCGGAAGTACACGGGTTCACCGACAGCTGACACCACTGTTGTGTTTGAGCCATTGCCCCGAGCCAAAAGAGGAGTGGAGAATGCGGGCATCGATCCCGCTACCTCTCACATGCGACGCGAGCGCTCTACCATTTGAGCTAATTCCCCAGCTACTTCTTGCAGTTGCACCAAGTTTGCTTCTCAGTAGCTCCTTAGCACTCGCCTCTGAGTTGCTGCGCCACCAGCAGGGATCTCCTGCTTCGGGTTAGCCCGCTCCCTGATCTCTTTCAACGCTTTGCTCCAATCGGCGTTACCGAGCAACGGCAGGGCGGGAAGTCAGAGAAATGGGGAAAGAAGCCGAGCAAGAGCCCGAGCCGGCAGAAGGGAAGCGAGGTGACCGGAAAGTAACAGCCGCCACGAACCTGAGGGAGCAGCCGAGAGCCCTGTCTGACTGATAGACGACTTCTTTTGCCTGAGGTTTTGCCTGAAAGAGAGTGCTGGGTGTTTTGGTGCGTTGCTGCTCAAAGGCACTCCCTGCTGGTGTGCAGATGCAACTGCTCAAGCAATGGAGGTGTCCTGTGCCTTAGCAGCAACATGTAAACTAGCGTCAAGTTAAGAGCACTGCCTTGAGCAAAATGCTCCTTACCGCTCACTTACTGCACAAGAACGCCCGCTCCTTCAAGCCGGAGTCGAACCAGCGACCTAACGATGACTTTGCTTTGCTTTTTTTCCACTGCAGTCCTCCGCTCTACCACCTGAAAATCGAAGGGAAGCGGCAAAGGTGTCTCGCTTTGGTGATTGTCCGCCGTGCGCCTTTTGACGCTCGCGGCCTGGTGTACCTGCTGATGCCGCAGTGTTGTGGGACTGTGAGTTGCCCGCTGCTCTGGAGAGGCTGTGCCAGTGGCGCAATGGATAACGCGTCTCACTACGGATCAGAAGATTGTAGGTTCGACTCCTACCTGGCTTAATCTTTTTTACGCACTTTGCATTATGGCTCTAGATGCCTCGCAAGCGCACCTACTTGGTCATGCTGCCCAGCAGTTTGCACGGCCAGTGCCTTCTTAGCGCAGTAGGCAGCGCGTCAGTCTCATAATCCTAAAGATCCTGAGTTCAATCCTCAGAGAAGGCATTGATACTTGCAAAGCTTTTTTATCCCTCATCTCAGCTTTCCATTTTGGCTGCACAAGACTATCGACAAGTCTTGCTGCTAAAGCACACCAAAGGATTTGATGTCTCTTGGCCCCCCTCTGCACCTCAGCGTGTGGAGACACTTCGGAAGTACACGGGTTCACCGACAGCTGACACCACTGTTGTGTTTGAGCCATTGCCCCGAGCCAAAAGAGGAGTGGAGAATGCGGGCATCGATCCCGCTACCTCTCACATGCGAAGCGAGCGCTCTACCATTTGAGCTAATTCCCCAGCTACTTCTTGCAGTTGCACCAAGTTTGCTTCTCAGTAGCTCCTTAGCACTCGCCTCTGAGTTGCTGAGCCACCAGCAGGGATCTCCTGCTTCGGGTTAGCCCGCTCCCTGATCTCTTTCAACGCTTTGCTCCAATCGGCGTTACCGAGCAACGGCAGGGCGGGAAGTCAGAGAAATGGGGAAAGAAGCCGAGAAAGAGCCCGAGCCGCCGGAAGGGAAGCGAGGTGACCGGAAAGTAGCAGCCGCCACGAGCGTGAGGGAGCAGCCGAGAGCCCTGTCTGACTGATAGATGAATTCTTTTGCCTGAGGCTTTGCCTGAAAGAGAGTGCTGGGTGTTTTGGTGCGTTGCTGCTCAAAGGCACTCCCTGCTGGTGTGCAGATGCAACTGCTCAAGCAATGGAGGTGTCCTGTGCCTTAGCAGCAACATGTAAACTAGCGTCAAGTTAAGAGCACTGCCTTGAGCAAAATGCTCCTTACCGCTCACTTACTGCACAAGAACGCCCGCTCCTTCAAGCCGGAGTCGAACCAGCGACCTAACGACGACTTTGCTTTGCTTTTTTTCCACTGCAGTCCTCCGCTCTACCACCTGAAAATCGAAGGGAAGCGGCAAAGGTGTCTCGCTTTGGTGATTGTCCGCCGTGCGCCTTTTGACGCTCGCGGCCTGGTGTACCTGCTGATGCCGCAGTGTTGTGGGACTGTGAGTTGCCCGCTGCTCTGGAGAGGCTGTGCCAGTGGCGCAATGGATAACGCGTCTCACTACGGATCAGAAGATTGTAGGTTCGACTCCTACCTGGCTTAATCTTTTTTACGCACTTTGCATTATGGCTCTAGATGCCTCGCAAGCGCACCTACTTGGTCATGCTGCCCAGCAGTTTGCACGGCCAGTGCCTTCTTAGCGCAGTAGGCAGCGCGTCAGTCTCATAATCTAAAGATCCTGAGTTCAATCCTCAGAGAAGGCATTGATACTTGCAAAGCTTTTTTATCCCTCATCTCAGCTTTCCATTTTGGCTGCACAAGACTATCGACAAGTCTTGCTGCACAAGAGTATCGACAAGTCTTGCTGCTAAAGCACACCAAAGGATTTGATGTCCCTTGGCCCCCCTCTGCACCTCAGCGTGTGGAGACACTTCGGAAGTACACGGGTTCACCGACAGCTGACACCACTGTTGTGTTTGAGCCATTGCCCCGAGCCAAAAGAGGAGTGGAGAATGCGGGCATCGATCCCGCTACCTCTCACATGCGAAGCGAGCGCTCTACCATTTGAGCTAATTCCCCAGCTACTTCTTGCAGTTGCACCAAGTTTGCTTCTCAGTAGCTCCTTAGCACTCGCCTCTGAGTTGCTGCGCCACCAGCAGGGATCTCCTGCTTCGGGTTAGCCCGCTCCCTGATCTCTTTCAACGCTTTGCTCCAATCGGCGTTACCGAGCAACGGCAGGGCGGGAAGTCAGAGAAATGGGGAAAGAAGCCGAGAAAGAGCCCGAGCCGCCGGAAGGGAAGCGAGGTGACCGGAAAGTAGCAGCCGCCACGAGCGTGAGGGAGCAGCCGAGAGCCCTGTCTGACTGATATATGAATTCTTTTGCCTGAGGCTTTGCCTGAAAGAGAGTGCTGGGTGTTTTGGTGCGTTGCTGCTCAAAGGCACTCCCTGCTGGTGTGCAGATGCAACTGCTCAAGCAATGGAGGTGTCCTGTGCCTTAGCAGCAACATGTAAACTAGCGTCAAGTTAAGAGCACTGCCTTGAGCAAAATGCTCCTTACCGCTCACTTACTGCACAAGAACGCCCGCTCCTTCAAGCCGGAGTCGAACCAGCGACCTAACGACGACTTTGCTTTGCTTTTTTTCCACTGCAGTCCTCCGCTCTACCACCTGAAAATCGAAGGGAAGCGGCAAAGGTGTCTCGCTTTGGTGATTGTCCGCCGTGCGCCTTTTGACGCTCGCGGCCTGGTGTACCTGCTGATGCCGCAGTGTTGTGGGACTGTGAGTTGCCCGCTGCTCTGGAGAGGCTGTGCCAGTGGCGCAATGGATAACGCGTCTCACTACGGATCAGAAGATTGTAGGTTCGACTCCTACCTGGCTTAATCTTTTTTACGCACTTTGCATTATGGCTCTAGATGCCTCGCAAGCGCACCTACTTGGTCATGCTGCCCAGCAGTTTGCACGGCCAGTGCCTTCTTAGCGCAGTAGGCAGCGCGTCAGTCTCATAATCTAAAGATCCTGAGTTCAATCCTCAGAGAAGGCATTGATACTTGCAAAGCTTTTTTATCCCTCATCTCAGCTTTCCATTTTGGCTGCACAAGACTATCGACAAGTCTTGCTGCACAAGAGTATCGACAAGTCTTGCTGCTAAAGCACACCAAAGGATTTGATGTCCCTTGGCCCCCCTCTGCACCTCAGCGTGTGGAGACACTTCGGAAGTACACGGGTTCACCGACAGCTGACACCACTGTTGTGTTTGAGCCATTGCCCCGAGCCAAAAGAGGAGTGGAGAATGCGGGCATCGATCCCGCTACCTCTCACATGCGAAGCGAGCGCTCTACCATTTGAACTAATTCCCCAGCTACTTCTTGCAGTTGCACCAAGTTTGCTTCTCAGTAGCTCCTTAGCACTCGCCTCTGAGTTGCTGCGCCACCAGCAGGGATCTCCTGCTTCGGGTTAGCCCGCTCCCTGATCTCTTTCAACGCTTTGCTCCAATCGGCGTTACCGAGCAACGGCAGGGCGGGAAGTCAGAGAAATGGGGAAAGAAGCCGAGAAAGAGCCCGAGCCGCCGGAAGGGAAGCGAGGTGACCGGAAAGTAGCAGCCGCCACGAGCGTGAGGGAGCAGCCGAGAGCCCTGTCTGACTGATAGATGAATTCTTTTGCCTGAGGCTTTGCCTGAAAGAGAGTGCTGGGTGTTTTGGTGCGTTGCTGCTCAAAGGCACTCCCTGCTGGTGTGCAGATGCAACTGCTCAAGCAATGGAGGTGTCCTGTGCCTTAGCAGCAACATGTAAACTAGCGTCAAGTTAAGAGCACTGCCTTGAGCAAAATGCTCCTTACCGCTCACTTACTGCACAAGAACGCCCGCTCCTTCAAGCCGGAGTCGAACCAGCGACCTAACGACGACTTTGCTTTGCTTTTTTTCCACTGCAGTCCTCCGCTCTACCACCTGAAAATCGAAGGGAAGCGGCAAAGGTGTCTCGCTTTGGTGATTGTCCGCCGTGCGCCTTTTGACGCTCGCGGCCTGGTGTACCTGCTGATGCCGCAGTGTTGTGGGACTGTGAGTTGCCCGCTGCTCTGGAGAGGCTGTGCCAGTGGCGCAATGGATAACGCGTCTCACTACGGATCAGAAGATTGTAGGTTCGACTCCTACCTGGCTTAATCTTTTTTACGCACTTTGCATTATGGCTCTAGATGCCTCGCAAGCGCACCTACTTGGTCATGCTGCCCAGCAGTTTGCACGGCCAGTGCCTTCTTAGCGCAGTAGGCAGCGCGTCAGTCTCATAATCTAAAGATCCTGAGTTCAATCCTCAGAGAAGGCATTGATACTTGCAAAGCTTTTTTATCCCTCATCTCAGCTTTCCATTTTGGCTGCACAAGACTATCGACAAGTCTTGCTGCACAAGACTATCGACAAGTCTTGCTGCTAAAGCACACCAAAGGATTTGATGTCCCTTGGCCCCTCTGTCCCTCAGCGTGTGGAGACCCTTCGGAAGTACACAGGTTCACCGACAGCTGACACCACTGTTGCGTTTGAGCCATTGCCCCGAGCCAAAAGAGGAGTGGAGAATGCAGGCATCGATACCGCTACCTCTCACATGCAAAGCGAGCGCTCTACCATTTGAGCTAATTCCCCAGCTGCGTCTTACAATTGCACCAAGTTTGCTTCTCAGTAGCTCCTTAGCACTCGCCTCTGAGTTGCTGCGCCACCAGCAGGGATCTCCTGCTTTGGGTTAGCCCGCTCCCTGATCTCTTTCAACGCTTTGCTCCAATCGGCATTACCGAGCAACGGCAGGGCGGGAAGTCAGAGAAATGGGGAAAGAAGCCGAGAAAGAGCCCGAGCCGACGGAAGGGAAGCGAGGTGACCGGAAAGTAGCAGCCGCCACGAGCGTGAGGGAGCAGCCGAGAGCCCTGTCTGACTGATAGATGAATTCTTTTGCCTGAGGTTTTGCCTGAAAGAGAGTGGTGGATGTTTTGGTGCATTGCTGCTCAAAGGCACTCCCTGCTGGTGTGCAGATGCAACTGCTCAAGCAATGGAGGTGTCCTGTGCCTCAGCAGCAACCTGTAAACTAGCGTCAAGTTAAGAGCACTGCCTTGAGCTGAAAGCTCCTTACCGCTCACTTACTGCACAAGAACGCCCGCTCCTTCAAGCCGGAGTCGAACCAGCGACCTAACGACGACTTTGCTTTGCTTTTTTTCCACTGCAGTCCTCCGCTCTACCACCTGAAAATCGAAGGGAAGTGGCAAAGGTGTCTCGCTTTGGTGATTGTCCGCCGTGCGCCTTTTGACGCTCCCAGCCTGGTGTACCTGCTGATGCCGCAGTGTTGTGGGACTGTGAGTTGCCAGCTGCTCTGTACAGGCTGGGCCTGTGGCGCAATGGATAACGCGTCTGACTACGGATCAGAAGATTGTAGGTTCGACTCCTACCTGGCTCGAACTTTTTTACGCACTTTGCATTATGGCGCTAGATGCCTCGCAAGCGCACCTACTTGGTCATGCTGCCCAGCAGTTTGCATGGCAAGTGCCTTCTTAGCGCAGTAGGCACCGCGTCAGTCTCATAATCTGAAGGTCCTGAGTTCGATCCTCAGAGAAGGCATTGATACTTGCAAAGCATTTTTATCCCTCATCTCAGCTTTCCATTTTTGCTGCACAAGACTATCGACAAGACTTGCTGCTACGGCACACCAAAGGATTTGATGTCCCTTGGCCCCTCTGTACCTCAGCGTGTGGAGACCCTTCGGAAGTACACGGGTTCACCGACAGCTGACACCACTGTTGCGTTTGAGCCATTGCCCCGAGCCAAAAGAGGAGTGGAGAATGCAGGCATCGATCCCGCTACCTCTCACATGCAAAGCGAGCGCTCTACCATTTGAGCTAATTCCCAAGCTGCGTCTTACAATTGCACCAAGTTTGCTTCTCAGTAGCTCCTTAGCACTCGCCTCTGAGTTGCTGCGCCACCAGCAGGGATCTCCTGCTTTGGGTTAGCCCGCTCCCTGATCTCTTTCAACGCTTTGCTCCAATCGGCGTTACCGAGCAACGGCAGGGCGGGAAGTCAGAGAAATGGGGAAAGAAGCCGAGAAAGAGCCCGAGCCGACGGAAGGGAAGCGAGGTGACCGGAAAGTAGCAGCCGCCACGAGCGTGAGGGAGCAGCCGAGAGCCCTGTCTGACTGATAGATGAATTCTTTTGCCTGAGGTTTTGCCTGAAAGAGAGTGGTGGGTGTTTTGGTGCATTGCTGCTCAAAGGCACTCCCTGCTGGTGTGCAGATGCAACTGCTCAAGCAATGGAGGTGTCCTGTGCCTTAGCAGCAACATGTAAACTAGCGTCAAGTTAAGAGCACTGCCTTGAGCAAAATGCTCCTTACCGCTCACTTACTGCACAAGAACGCCCGCTCCTTCAAGCCGGAGTCGAACCAGCGACCTAACGACGACTTTGCTTTGCTTTTTTTCCACTGCAGTCCTCCGCTCTACCACCTGAAAATCGAAGGGAAGCGGCAAAGGTGTCTCGCTTTGGTGATTGTCCGCCGTGCGCCTTTTGACGCTCGCGGCCTGGTGTACCTGCTGATGCCGCAGTGTTGTGGGACTGTGAGTTGCCCGCTGCTCTGGAGAGGCTGTGCCAGTGGCGCAATGGATAACGCGTCTCACTACGGATCAGAAGATTGTAGGTTCGACTCCTACCTGGCTTAATCTTTTTTACGCACTTTGCATTATGGCTCTAGATGCCTCGCAAGCGCACCTACTTGGTCATGCTGCCCAGCAGTTTGCACGGCCAGTGCCTTCTTAGCGCAGTAGGCAGCGCGTCAGTCTCATAATCTAAAGATCCTGAGTTCAATCCTCAGAGAAGGCATTGATACTTGCAAAGCTTTTTTATCCCTCATCTCAGCTTTCCATTTTGGCTGCACAAGACTATCGACAAGTCTTGCTGCACAAGACTATCGACAAGTCTTGCTGCTAAAGCACACCAAAGGATTTGATGTCCCTTGGCCCCTCTGTCCCTCAGCGTGTGGAGACCCTTCGGAAGTACACAGGTTCACCGACAGCTGACACCACTGTTGCGTTTGAGCCATTGCCCCGAGCCAAAAGAGGAGTGGAGAATGCAGGCATCGATCCCGCTACCTCTCACATGCAAAGCGAGCGCTCTACCATTTGAGCTAATTCCCCAGCTGCGTCTTACAATTGCACCAAGTTTGCTTCTCAGTAGCTCCTTAGCACTCGCCTCTGAGTTGCTGCGCCACCAGCAGGGATCTCCTGCTTTGGGTTAGCCCGCTCCCTGATCTCTTTCAACGCTTTGCTCCAATCGGCGTTACCGAGCAACGGCAGGGCGGGAAGTCAGAGAAATGGGGAAAGAAGCCGAGAAAGAGCCCGAGCCGACGGAAGGGAAGCGAGGTGACCGGAAAGTAGCAGCCGCCACGAGCGTGAGGGAGCAGCCGAGAGCCCTGTCTGACTGATAGATGAATTCTTTTGCCTGAGGTTTTGCCTGAAAGAGAGTGGTGGGTGTTTTGGTGCATTGCTGCTCAAAGGCACTCCCTGCTGGTGTGCAGATGCAACTGCTCAAGCAATGGGGGTGTCCTGTGCCTCAGCAGCAACATGTAAACTAGCGTCAAGTTAAGAGCACTGCCTTGAGCTGAAAGCTCCTTACCGCTCACTTACTGCACAAGAACGCCCGCTCCTTCAAGCCGGAGTCGAACCAGCGACCTAACGACGACTTTGCTTTGCTTTTTTTCCACTGCAGTCCTCCGCTCTACCACCTGAAAATCGAAGGGAAGTGGCAAAGGTGTCTCGCTTTGGTGATTGTCCGCCGTGCGCCTTTTGACGCTCCCAGCCTGGTGTACCTGCTGATGCCGCAGTGTTGTGGGACTGTGAGTTGCCAGCTGCTCTGTACAGGCTGGGCCTGTGGCGCAATGGATAACGCGTCTGACTACGGATCAGAAGATTGTAGGTTCGACTCCTACCTGGCTCGAACTTTTTTACGCACTTTGCATTATGGCGCTAGATGCCTCGCAAGCGCACCTACTTGGTCATGCTGCCCAGCAGTTTGCATGGCAAGTGCCTTCTTAGCGCAGTAGGCACCGCGTCAGTCTCATAATCTGAAGGTCCTGAGTTCGATCCTCAGAGAAGGCATTGATACTTGCAAAGCATTTTTATCCCTCATCTCAGCTTTCCATTTTTGCTGCACAAGACTATCGACAAGACTTGCTGCTACGGCACACCAAAGGATTTGATGTCCCTTGGCCCCTCTGTACTTCAGCGTGTGGAGACCCTTCGGAAGTACACGGGTTCACCGACAGCTGACACCACTGTTGCGTTTGAGCCATTGCCCCGAGCCAAAAGAGGAGTGGAGAATGCAGGCATCGATCCCGCTACCTCTCACATGCAAAGCGAGCGCTCTACCATTTGAGCTAATTCCCAAGCTGCGTCTTACAATTGCACCAAGTTTGCTTCTCAGTAGCTCCTTAGCACTCGCCTCTGAGTTGCTGCGCCACCAGCAGGGATCTCCTGCTTTGGGTTAGCCCGCTCCCTGATCTCTTTCAACGCTTTGCTCCAATCGGCGTTACCGAGCAACGGCAGGGCGGGAAGTCAGAGAAATGGGGAAAGAAGCCGAGAAAGAGCCCGAGCCGACGGAAGGGAAGCGAGGTGACCGGAAAGTAGCAGCCGCCACGAGCGTGAGGGAGCAGCCGAGAGCCCTGTCTGACTGATAGATGAATTCTTTTGCCTGAGGTTTTGCCTGAAAGAGAGTGGTGGGTGTTTTGGTGCATTGCTGCTCAAAGGCACTCCCTGCTGGTGTGCAGATGCAACTGCTCAAGCAATGGAGGTGTCCTGTGCCTTAGCAGCAACATGTAAACTAGCGTCAAGTTAAGAGCACTGCCTTGAGCAAAATGCTCCTTACCGCTCACTTACTGCACAAGAACGCCCGCTCCTTCAAGCCGGAGTCGAACCAGCGACCTAACGACGACTTTGCTTTGCTTTTTTTCCACTGCAGTCCTCCGCTCTACCACCTGAAAATCGAAGGGAAGCGGCAAAGGTGTCTCGCTTTGGTGATTGTCCGCCGTGCGCCTTTTGACGCTCGCGGCCTGGTGTACCTGCTGATGCCGCAGTGTTGTGGGACTGTGAGTTGCCCGCTGCTCTGGAGAGGCTGTGCCAGTGGCGCAATGGATAACGCGTCTCACTACGGATCAGAAGATTGTAGGTTCGACTCCTACCTGGCTTAATCTTTTTTACGCACTTTGCATTATGGCTCTAGATGCCTCGCAAGCGCACCTACTTGGTCATGCTGCCCAGCAGTTTGCACGGCCAGTGCCTTCTTAGCGCAGTAGGCAGCGCGTCAGTCTCATAATCTAAAGATCCTGAGTTCAATCCTCAGAGAAGGCATTGATACTTGCAAAGCTTTTTTATCCCTCATCTCAGCTTTCCATTTTGGCTGCACAAGACTATCGACAAGTCTTGCTGCACAAGAGTATCGACAAGTCTTGCTGCTAAAGCACACCAAAGGATTTGATGTCCCTTGGCCCCCCTCTGCACCTCAGCGTGTGGAGACACTTCGGAAGTACACGGGTTCACCGACAGCTGACACCACTGTTGTGTTTGAGCCATTGCCCCGAGCCAAAAGAGGAGTGGAGAATGCGGGCATCGATCCCGCTACCTCTCACATGCGAAGCGAGCGCTCTACCATTTGAGCTAATTCCCCAGCTACTTCTTGCAGTTGCACCAAGTTTGCTTCTCAGTAGCTCCTTAGCACTCGCCTCTGAGTTGCTGCGCCACCAGCAGGGATCTCCTGCTTCGGGTTAGCCCGCTCCCTGATCTCTTTCAACGCTTTGCTCCAATCGGCGTTACCGAGCAACGGCAGGGCGGGAAGTCAGAGAAATGGGGAAAGAAGCCGAGAAAGAGCCCGAGCCGCCGGAAGGGAAGCGAGGTGACCGGAAAGTAGCAGCCGCCACGAGCGTGAGGGAGCAGCCGAGAGCCCTGTCTGACTGATATATGAATTCTTTTGCCTGAGGCTTTGCCTGAAAGAGAGTGCTGGGTGTTTTGGTGCGTTGCTGCTCAAAGGCACTCCCTGCTGGTGTGCAGATGCAACTGCTCAAGCAATGGAGGTGTCCTGTGCCTCAGCAGCAACCTGTAAACTAGCGTCAAGTTAAGAGCACTGCCTTGAGCTGAAAGCTCCTTACCGCTCACTTACTGCACAAGAACGCCCGCTCCTTCAAGCCGGAGTCGAACCAGCGACCTAACGACGACTTTGCTTTGCTTTTTTTCCACTGCAGTCCTCCGCTCTACCACCTGAAAATCGAAGGGAAGTGGCAAAGGTGTCTCGCTTTGGTGATTGTCCGCCGTGCGCCTTTTGACGCTCCCAGCCTGGTGTACCTGCTGATGCCGCAGTGTTGTGGGACTGTGAGTTGCCAGCTGCTCTGTACAGGCTGGGCCTGTGGCGCAATGGATAACGCGTCTGACTACGGATCAGAAGATTGTAGGTTCGACTCCTACCTGGCTCGAACTTTTTTACGCACTTTGCATTATGGCGCTAGATGCCTCGCAAGCGCACCTACTTGGTCATGCTGCCCAGCAGTTTGCATGGCAAGTGCCTTCTTAGCGCAGTAGGCACCGCGTCAGTCTCATAATCTGAAGGTCCTGAGTTCGATCCTCAGAGAAGGCATTGATACTTGCAAAGCATTTTTATCCCTCATCTCAGCTTTCCATTTTTGCTGCACAAGACTATCGACAAGACTTGCTGCTACGGCACACCAAAGGATTTGATGTCCCTTGGCCCCTCTGTACCTCAGCGTGTGGAGACCCTTCGGAAGTACACGGGTTCACCGACAGCTGACACCACTGTTGCGTTTGAGCCATTGCCCCGAGCCAAAAGAGGAGTGGAGAATGCAGGCATCGATCCCGCTACCTCTCACATGCAAAGCGAGCGCTCTACCATTTGAGCTAATTCCCAAGCTGCGTCTTACAATTGCACCAAGTTTGCTTCTCAGTAGCTCCTTAGCACTCGCCTCTGAGTTGCTGCGCCACCAGCAGGGATCTCCTGCTTTGGGTTAGCCCGCTCCCTGATCTCTTTCAACGCTTTGCTCCAATCGGCGTTACCGAGCAACGGCAGGGCGGGAAGTCAGAGAAATGGGGAAAGAAGCCGAGAAAGAGCCCGAGCCGACGGAAGGGAAGCGAGGTGACCGGAAAGTAGCAGCCGCCACGAGCGTGAGGGAGCAGCCGAGAGCCCTGTCTGACTGATAGATGAATTCTTTTGCCTGAGGTTTTGCCTGAAAGAGAGTGGTGGGTGTTTTGGTGCATTGCTGCTCAAAGGCACTCCCTGCTGGTGTGCAGATGCAACTGCTCAAGCAATGGAGGTGTCCTGTGCCTTAGCAGCAACATGTAAACTAGCGTCAAGTTAAGAGCACTGCCTTGAGCAAAATGCTCCTTACCGCTCACTTACTGCACAAGAACGCCCGCTCCTTCAAGCCGGAGTCGAACCAGCGACCTAACGACGACTTTGCTTTGCTTTTTTTCCACTGCAGTCCTCCGCTCTACCACCTGAAAATCGAAGGGAAGCGGCAAAGGTGTCTCGCTTTGGTGATTGTCCGCCGTGCGCCTTTTGACGCTCGCGGCCTGGTGTACCTGCTGATGCCGCAGTGTTGTGGGACTGTGAGTTGCCCGCTGCTCTGGAGAGGCTGTGCCAGTGGCGCAATGGATAACGCGTCTCACTACGGATCAGAAGATTGTAGGTTCGACTCCTACCTGGCTTAATCTTTTTTACGCACTTTGCATTATGGCTCTAGATGCCTCGCAAGCGCACCTACTTGGTCATGCTGCCCAGCAGTTTGCACGGCCAGTGCCTTCTTAGCGCAGTAGGCAGCGCGTCAGTCTCATAATCTAAAGATCCTGAGTTCAATCCTCAGAGAAGGCATTGATACTTGCAAAGCTTTTTTATCCCTCATCTCAGCTTTCCATTTTGGCTGCACAAGACTATCGACAAGTCTTGCTGCACAAGAGTATCGACAAGTCTTGCTGCTAAAGCACACCAAAGGATTTGATGTCCCTTGGCCCCCCTCTGCACCTCAGCGTGTGGAGACACTTCGGAAGTACACGGGTTCACCGACAGCTGACACCACTGTTGTGTTTGAGCCATTGCCCCGAGCCAAAAGAGGAGTGGAGAATGCGGGCATCGATCCCGCTACCTCTCACATGCGAAGCGAGCACTCTACCATTTGAGCTAATTCCCCAGCTACTTCTTGCAGTTGCACCAAGTTTGCTTCTCAGTAGCTCCTTAGCACTCGCCTCTGAGTTGCTGCGCCACCAGCAGGGATCTCCTGCTTCGGGTTAGCCCGCTCCCTGATCTCTTTCAACGCTTTGCTCCAATCGGCGTTACCGAGCAACGGCAGGGCGGGAAGTCAGAGAAATGGGGAAAGAAGCCGAGAAAGAGCCCGAGCCGCCGGAAGGGAAGCGAGGTGACCGGAAAGTAGCAGCCGCCACGAGCGTGAGGGAGCAGCCGAGAGCCCTGTCTGACTGATATATGAATTCTTTTGCCTGAGGCTTTGCCTGAAAGAGAGCGCTGGGTGTTTTGGTGCGTTGCTGCTCAAAGGCACTCCCTGCTGGTGTGCAGATGCAACTGCTCAAGCAATGGAGGTGTCCTGTGCCTCAGCAGCAACCTGTAAACTAGCGTCAAGTTAAGAGCACTGCCTTGAGCTGAAAGCTCCTTACCGCTCACTTACTGCACAAGAACGCCCGCTCCTTCAAGCCGGAGTCGAACCAGCGACCTAACGACGACTTTGCTTTGCTTTTTTTCCACTGCAGTCCTCCGCTCTACCACCTGAAAATCGAAGGGAAGTGGCAAAGGTGTCTCGCTTTGGTGATTGTCCGCCGTGCGCCTTTTGACGCTCCCAGCCTGGTGTACCTGCTGATGCCGCAGTGTTGTGGGACTGTGAGTTGCCAGCTGCTCTGTACAGGCTGGGCCTGTGGCGCAATGGATAACGCGTCTGACTACGGATCAGAAGATTGTAGGTTCGACTCCTACCTGGCTCGAACTTTTTTACGCACTTTGCATTATGGCGCTAGATGCCTCGCAAGCGCACCTACTTGGTCATGCTGCCCAGCAGTTTGCATGGCAAGTGCCTTCTTAGCGCAGTAGGCACCGCGTCAGTCTCATAATCTGAAGGTCCTGAGTTCGATCCTCAGAGAAGGCATTGATACTTGCAAAGCATTTTTATCCCTCATCTCAGCTTTCCATTTTTGCTGCACAAGACTATCGACAAGACTTGCTGCTACGGCACACCAAAGGATTTGATGTCCCTTGGCCCCTCTGTACCTCAGCGTGTGGAGACCCTTCGGAAGTACACGGGTTCACCGACAGCTGACACCACTGTTGCGTTTGAGCCATTGCCCCGAGCCAAAAGAGGAGTGGAGAATGCAGGCATCGATCCCGCTACCTCTCACATGCAAAGCGAGCGCTCTACCATTTGAGCTAATTCCCAAGCTGCGTCTTACAATTGCACCAAGTTTGCTTCTCAGTAGCTCCTTAGCACTCGCCTCTGAGTTGCTGCGCCACCAGCAGGGATCTCCTGCTTTGGGTTAGCCCGCTCCCTGATCTCTTTCAACGCTTTGCTCCAATCGGCGTTACCGAGCAACGGCAGGGCGGGAAGTCAGAGAAATGGGGAAAGAAGCCGAGAAAGAGCCCGAGCCGACGGAAGGGAAGCGAGGTGACCGGAAAGTAGCAGCCGCCACGAGCGTGAGGGAGCAGCCGAGAGCCCTGTCTGACTGATAGATGAATTCTTTTGCCTGAGGTTTTGCCTGAAAGAGAGTGGTGGGTGTTTTGGTGCATTGCTGCTCAAAGGCACTCCCTGCTGGTGTGCAGATGCAACTGCTCAAGCAATGGAGGTGTCCTGTGCCTCAGCAGCAACCTGTAAACTAGCGTCAAGTTAAGAGCACTGCCTTGAGCTGAAAGCTCCTTACCGCTCACTTACTGCACAAGAACGCCCGCTCCTTCAAGCCGGAGTCGAACCAGCGACCTAACGACGACTTTGCTTTGCTTTTTTTCCACTGCAGTCCTCCGCTCTACCACCTGAAAATCGAAGGGAAGTGGCAAAGGTGTCTCGCTTTGGTGATTGTCCGCCGTGCGCCTTTTGACGCTCCCAGCCTGGTGTACCTGCTGATGCCGCAGTGTTGTGGGACTGTGAGTTGCCAGCTGCTCTGTACAGGCTGGGCCTGTGGCGCAATGGATAACGCGTCTGACTACGGATCAGAAGATTGTAGGTTCGACTCCTACCTGGCTCGAACTTTTTTACGCACTTTGCATTATGGCGCTAGATGCCTCGCAAGCGCACCTACTTGGTCATGCTGCCCAGCAGTTTGCATGGCAAGTGCCTTCTTAGCGCAGTAGGCACCGCGTCAGTCTCATAATCTGAAGGTCCTGAGTTCGATCCTCAGAGAAGGCATTGATACTTGCAAAGCATTTTTATCCCTCATCTCAGCTTTCCATTTTTGCTGCACAAGACTATCGACAAGACTTGCTGCTACGGCACACCAAAGGATTTGATGTCCCTTGGCCCCTCTGCACTTCAGCGTGTGGAGACCCTTCGGAAGTACACGGGTTCACCGACAGCTGACACCACTGTTGCGTTTGAGCCATTGCCCCGAGCCAAAAGAGGAGTGGAGAATGCAGGCATCGATCCCGCTACCTCTCACATGCAAAGCGAGCGCTCTACCATTTGAGCTAATTCCCAAGCTGCGTCTTACAATTGCACCAAGTTTGCTTCTCAGTAGCTCCTTAGCACTCGCCTCTGAGTTGCTGCGCCACCAGCAGGGATCTCCTGCTTTGGGTTAGCCCGCTCCCTGATCTCTTTCAACGCTTTGCTCCAATCGGCGTTACCGAGCAACGGCAGGGCGGGAAGTCAGAGAAATGGGGAAAGAAGCCGAGAAAGAGCCCGAGCCGACGGAAGGGAAGCGAGGTGACCGGAAAGTAGCAGCCGCCACGAGCGTGAGGGAGCAGCCGAGAGCCCTGTCTGACTGATAGATGAATTCTTTTGCCTGAGGTTTTGCCTGAAAGAGAGTGGTGGGTGTTTTGGTGCATTGCTGCTCAAAGGCACTCCCTGCTGGTGTGCAGATGCAACTGCTCAAGCAATGGAGGTGTCCTGTGCCTTAGCAGCAACATGTAAACTAGCGTCAAGTTAAGAGCACTGCCTTGAGCAAAATGCTCCTTACCGCTCACTTACTGCACAAGAACGCCCGCTCCTTCAAGCCGGAGTCGAACCAGCGACCTAACGACGACTTTGCTTTGCTTTTTTTCCACTGCAGTCCTCCGCTCTACCACCTGAAAATCGAAGGGAAGCGGCAAAGGTGTCTCGCTTTGGTGATTGTCCGCCGTGCGCCTTTTGACGCTCGCGGCCTGGTGTACCTGCTGATGCCGCAGTGTTGTGGGACTGTGAGTTGCCCGCTGCTCTGGAGAGGCTGTGCCAGTGGCGCAATGGATAACGCGTCTCACTACGGATCAGAAGATTGTAGGTTCGACTCCTACCTGGCTTAATCTTTTTTACGCACTTTGCATTATGGCTCTAGATGCCTCGCAAGCGCACCTACTTGGTCATGCTGCCCAGCAGTTTGCACGGCCAGTGCCTTCTTAGCGCAGTAGGCAGCGCGTCAGTCTCATAATCTAAAGATCCTGAGTTCAATCCTCAGAGAAGGCATTGATACTTGCAAAGCTTTTTTATCCCTCATCTCAGCTTTCCATTTTGGCTGCACAAGACTATCGACAAGTCTTGCTGCACAAGAGTATCGACAAGTCTTGCTGCTAAAGCACACCAAAGGATTTGATGTCCCTTGGCCCCCCTCTGCACCTCAGCGTGTGGAGACACTTCGGAAGTACACGGGTTCACCGACAGCTGACACCACTGTTGTGTTTGAGCCATTGCCCCGAGCCAAAAGAGGAGTGGAGAATGCGGGCATCGATCCCGCTACCTCTCACATGCGAAGCGAGCGCTCTACCATTTGAGCTAATTCCCCAGCTACTTCTTGCAGTTGCACCAAGTTTGCTTCTCAGTAGCTCCTTAGCACTCGCCTCTGAGTTGCTGCGCCACCAGCAGGGATCTCCTGCTTCGGGTTAGCCCGCTCCCTGATCTCTTTCAACGCTTTGCTCCAATCGGCGTTACCGAGCAACGGCAGGGCGGGAAGTCAGAGAAATGGGGAAAGAAGCCGAGAAAGAGCCCGAGCCGCCGGAAGGGAAGCGAGGTGACCGGAAAGTAGCAGCCGCCACGAGCGTGAGGGAGCAGCCGAGAGCCCTGTCTGACTGATATATGAATTCTTTTGCCTGAGGCTTTGCCTGAAAGAGAGTGCTGGGTGTTTTGGTGCGTTGCTGCTCAAAGGCACTCCCTGCTGGTGTGCAGATGCAACTGCTCAAGCAATGGAGGTGTCCTGTGCCTCAGCAGCAACCTGTAAACTAGCGTCAAGTTAAGAGCACTGCCTTGAGCTGAAAGCTCCTTACCGCTCACTTACTGCACAAGAACGCCCGCTCCTTCAAGCCGGAGTCGAACCAGCGACCTAACGACGACTTTGCTTTGCTTTTTTTCCACTGCAGTCCTCCGCTCTACCACCTGAAAATCGAAGGGAAGTGGCAAAGGTGTCTCGCTTTGGTGATTGTCCGCCGTGCGCCTTTTGACGCTCCCAGCCTGGTGTACCTGCTGATGCCGCAGTGTTGTGGGACTGTGAGTTGCCAGCTGCTCTGTACAGGCTGGGCCTGTGGCGCAATGGATAACGCGTCTGACTACGGATCAGAAGATTGTAGGTTCGACTCCTACCTGGCTCGAACTTTTTTACGCACTTTGCATTATGGCGCTAGATGCCTCGCAAGCGCACCTACTTGGTCATGCTGCCCAGCAGTTTGCATGGCAAGTGCCTTCTTAGCGCAGTAGGCACCGCGTCAGTCTCATAATCTGAAGGTCCTGAGTTCGATCCTCAGAGAAGGCATTGATACTTGCAAAGCATTTTTATCCCTCATCTCAGCTTTCCATTTTTGCTGCACAAGACTATCGACAAGACTTGCTGCTACGGCACACCAAAGGATTTGATGTCCCTTGGCCCCTCTGTACCTCAGCGTGTGGAGACCCTTCGGAAGTACACGGGTTCACCGACAGCTGACACCACTGTTGCGTTTGAGCCATTGCCCCGAGCCAAAAGAGGAGTGGAGAATGCAGGCATCGATCCCGCTACCTCTCACATGCAAAGCGAGCGCTCTACCATTTGAGCTAATTCCCAAGCTGCGTCTTATAATTGCACCAAGTTTGCTTCTCAGTAGCTCCTTAGCACTCGCCTCTGAGTTGCTGCGCCACCAGCAGGGATCTCCTGCTTTGGGTTAGCCCGCTCCCTGATCTCTTTCAACGCTTTGCTCCAATCGGCGTTACCGAGCAACGGCAGGGCGGGAAGTCAGAGAAATGGGGAAAGAAGCCGAGAAAGAGCCCGAGCCGACGGAAGGGAAGCGAGGTGACCGGAAAGTAGCAGCCGCCACGAGCGTGAGGGAGCAGCCGAGAGCCCTGTCTGACTGATAGATGAATTCTTTTGCCTGAGGTTTTGCCTGAAAGAGAGTGGTGGGTGTTTTGGTGCATTGCTGCTCAAAGGCACTCCCTGCTGGTGTGCAGATGCAACTGCTCAAGCAATGGAGGTGTCCTGTGCCTTAGCAGCAACATGTAAACTAGCGTCAAGTTAAGAGCACTGCCTTGAGCAAAATGCTCCTTACCGCTCACTTACTGCACAAGAACGCCCGCTCCTTCAAGCCGGAGTCGAACCAGCGACCTAACGACGACTTTGCTTTGCTTTTTTTCCACTGCAGTCCTCCGCTCTACCACCTGAAAATCGAAGGGAAGCGGCAAAGGTGTCTCGCTTTGGTGATTGTCCGCCGTGCGCCTTTTGACGCTCGCGGCCTGGTGTACCTGCTGATGCCGCAGTGTTGTGGGACTGTGAGTTGCCCGCTGCTCTGGAGAGGCTGTGCCAGTGGCGCAATGGATAACGCGTCTCACTACGGATCAGAAGATTGTAGGTTCGACTCCTACCTGGCTTAATCTTTTTTACGCACTTTGCATTATGGCTCTAGATGCCTCGCAAGCGCACCTACTTGGTCATGCTGCCCAGCAGTTTGCACGGCCAGTGCCTTCTTAGCGCAGTAGGCAGCGCGTCAGTCTCATAATCTAAAGATCCTGAGTTCAATCCTCAGAGAAGGCATTGATACTTGCAAAGCTTTTTTATCCCTCATCTCAGCTTTCCATTTTGGCTGCACAAGACTATCGACAAGTCTTGCTGCACAAGAGTATCGACAAGTCTTGCTGCTAAAGCACACCAAAGGATTTGATGTCCCTTGGCCCCCCTCTGCACCTCAGCGTGTGGAGACACTTCGGAAGTACACGGGTTCACCGACAGCTGACACCACTGTTGTGTTTGAGCCATTGCCCCGAGCCAAAAGAGGAGTGGAGAATGCGGGCATCGATCCCGCTACCTCTCACATGCGAAGCGAGCACTCTACCATTTGAGCTAATTCCCCAGCTACTTCTTGCAGTTGCACCAAGTTTGCTTCTCAGTAGCTCCTTAGCACTCGCCTCTGAGTTGCTGCGCCACCAGCAGGGATCTCCTGCTTCGGGTTAGCCCGCTCCCTGATCTCTTTCAACGCTTTGCTCCAATCGGCGTTACCGAGCAACGGCAGGGCGGGAAGTCAGAGAAATGGGGAAAGAAGCCGAGAAAGAGCCCGAGCCGCCGGAAGGGAAGCGAGGTGACCGGAAAGTAGCAGCCGCCACGAGCGTGAGGGAGCAGCCGAGAGCCCTGTCTGACTGATATATGAATTCTTTTGCCTGAGGCTTTGCCTGAAAGAGAGTGCTGGGTGTTTTGGTGCGTTGCTGCTCAAAGGCACTCCCTGCTGGTGTGCAGATGCAACTGCTCAAGCAATGGAGGTGTCCTGTGCCTCAGCAGCAACCTGTAAACTAGCGTCAAGTTAAGAGCACTGCCTTGAGCTGAAAGCTCCTTACCGCTCACTTACTGCACAAGAACGCCCGCTCCTTCAAGCCGGAGTCGAACCAGCGACCTAACGACGACTTTGCTTTGCTTTTTTTCCACTGCAGTCCTCCGCTCTACCACCTGAAAATCGAAGGGAAGTGGCAAAGGTGTCTCGCTTTGGTGATTGTCCGCCGTGCGCCTTTTGACGCTCCCAGCCTGGTGTACCTGCTGATGCCGCAGTGTTGTGGGACTGTGAGTTGCCAGCTGCTCTGTACAGGCTGGGCCTGTGGCGCAATGGATAACGCGTCTGACTACGGATCAGAAGATTGTAGGTTCGACTCCTACCTGGCTCGAACTTTTTTACGCACTTTGCATTATGGCGCTAGATGCCTCGCAAGCGCACCTACTTGGTCATGCTGCCCAGCAGTTTGCATGGCAAGTGCCTTCTTAGCGCAGTAGGCACCGCGTCAGTCTCATAATCTGAAGGTCCTGAGTTCGATCCTCAGAGAAGGCATTGATACTTGCAAAGCATTTTTATCCCTCATCTCAGCTTTCCATTTTTGCTGCACAAGACTATCGACAAGACTTGCTGCTACGGCACACCAAAGGATTTGATGTCCCTTGGCCCCTCTGTACCTCAGCGTGTGGAGACCCTTCGGAAGTACACGGGTTCACCGACAGCTGACACCACTGTTGCGTTTGAGCCATTGCCCCGAGCCAAAAGAGGAGTGGAGAATGCAGGCATCGATCCCGCTACCTCTCACATGCAAAGCGAGCGCTCTACCATTTGAGCTAATTCCCAAGCTGCGTCTTACAATTGCACCAAGTTTGCTTCTCAGTAGCTCCTTAGCACTCGCCTCTGAGTTGCTGCGCCACCAGCAGGGATCTCCTGCTTTGGGTTAGCCCGCTCCCTGATCTCTTTCAACGCTTTGCTCCAATCGGCATTACCGAGCAACGGCAGGGCGGGAAGTCAGAGAAATGGGGAAAGAAGCCGAGAAAGAGCCCGAGCCGACGGAAGGGAAGCGAGGTGACCGGAAAGTAGCAGCCGCCACGAGCGTGAGGGAGCAGCCGAGAGCCCTGTCTGACTGATAGATGAATTCTTTTGCCTGAGGTTTTGCCTGAAAGAGAGTGGTGGGTGTTTTGGTGCATTGCTGCTCAAAGGCACTCCCTGCTGGTGTGCAGATGCAACTGCTCAAGCAATGGAGGTGTCCTGTGCCTTAGCAGCAACATGTAAACTAGCGTCAAGTTAAGAGCACTGCCTTGAGCAAAATGCTCCTTACCGCTCACTTACTGCACAAGAACGCCCGCTCCTTCAAGCCGGAGTCGAACCAGCGACCTAACGACGACTTTGCTTTGCTTTTTTTCCACTGCAGTCCTCCGCTCTACCACCTGAAAATCGAAGGGAAGCGGCAAAGGTGTCTCGCTTTGGTGATTGTCCGCCGTGCGCCTTTTGACGCTCGCGGCCTGGTGTACCTGCTGATGCCGCAGTGTTGTGGGACTGTGAGTTGCCCGCTGCTCTGGAGAGGCTGTGCCAGTGGCGCAATGGATAACGCGTCTCACTACGGATCAGAAGATTGTAGGTTCGACTCCTACCTGGCTTAATCTTTTTTACGCACTTTGCATTATGGCTCTAGATGCCTCGCAAGCGCACCTACTTGGTCATGCTGCCCAGCAGTTTGCACGGCCAGTGCCTTCTTAGCGCAGTAGGCAGCGCGTCAGTCTCATAATCTAAAGATCCTGAGTTCAATCCTCAGAGAAGGCATTGATACTTGCAAAGCTTTTTTATCCCTCATCTCAGCTTTCCATTTTGGCTGCACAAGACTATCGACAAGTCTTGCTGCACAAGAGTATCGACAAGTCTTGCTGCTAAAGCACACCAAAGGATTTGATGTCCCTTGGCCCCCCTCTGCACCTCAGCGTGTGGAGACACTTCGGAAGTACACGGGTTCACCGACAGCTGACACCACTGTTGTGTTTGAGCCATTGCCCCGAGCCAAAAGAGGAGTGGAGAATGCGGGCATCGATCCCGCTACCTCTCACATGCGAAGCGAGCGCTCTACCATTTGAGCTAATTCCCCAGCTACTTCTTGCAGTTGCACCAAGTTTGCTTCTCAGTAGCTCCTTAGCACTCGCCTCTGAGTTGCTGCGCCACCAGCAGGGATCTCCTGCTTCGGGTTAGCCCGCTCCCTGATCTCTTTCAACGCTTTGCTCCAATCGGCGTTACCGAGCAACGGCAGGGCGGGAAGTCAGAGAAATGGGGAAAGAAGCCGAGAAAGAGCCCGAGCCGCCGGAAGGGAAGCGAGGTGACCGGAAAGTAGCAGCCGCCACGAGCGTGAGGGAGCAGCCGAGAGCCCTGTCTGACTGATATATGAATTCTTTTGCCTGAGGCTTTGCCTGAAAGAGAGTGCTGGGTGTTTTGGTGCGTTGCTGCTCAAAGGCACTCCCTGCTGGTGTGCAGATGCAACTGCTCAAGCAATGGAGGTGTCCTGTGCCTCAGCAGCAACCTGTAAACTAGCGTCAAGTTAAGAGCACTGCCTTGAGCTGAAAGCTCCTTACCGCTCACTTACTGCACAAGAACGCCCGCTCCTTCAAGCCGGAGTCGAACCAGCGACCTAACGACGACTTTGCTTTGCTTTTTTTCCACTGCAGTCCTCCGCTCTACCACCTGAAAATCGAAGGGAAGTGGCAAAGGTGTCTCGCTTTGGTGATTGTCCGCCGTGCGCCTTTTGACGCTCCCAGCCTGGTGTACCTGCTGATGCCGCAGTGTTGTGGGACTGTGAGTTGCCAGCTGCTCTGTACAGGCTGGGCCTGTGGCGCAATGGATAACGCGTCTGACTACGGATCAGAAGATTGTAGGTTCGACTCCTACCTGGCTCGAACTTTTTTACGCACTTTGCATTATGGCGCTAGATGCCTCGCAAGCGCACCTACTTGGTCATGCTGCCCAGCAGTTTGCATGGCAAGTGCCTTCTTAGCGCAGTAGGCACCGCGTCAGTCTCATAATCTGAAGGTCCTGAGTTCGATCCTCAGAGAAGGCATTGATACTTGCAAAGCATTTTTATCCCTCATCTCAGCTTTCCATTTTTGCTGCACAAGACTATCGACAAGACTTGCTGCTACGGCACACCAAAGGATTTGATGTCCCTTGGCCCCTCTGTACCTCAGCGTGTGGAGACCCTTCGGAAGTACACGGGTTCACCGACAGCTGACACCACTGTTGCGTTTGAGCCATTGCCCCGAGCCAAAAGAGGAGTGGAGAATGCAGGCATCGATCCCGCTACCTCTCACATGCAAAGCGAGCGCTCTACCATTTGAGCTAATTCCCAAGCTGCGTCTTACAATTGCACCAAGTTTGCTTCTCAGTAGCTCCTTAGCACTCGCCTCTGAGTTGCTGCGCCACCAGCAGGGATCTCCTGCTTTGGGTTAGCCCGCTCCCTGATCTCTTTCAACGCTTTGCTCCAATCGGCGTTACCGAGCAACGGCAGGGCGGGAAGTCAGAGAAATGGGGAAAGAAGCCGAGAAAGAGCCCGAGCCGACGGAAGGGAAGCGAGGTGACCGGAAAGTAGCAGCCGCCACGAGCGTGAGGGAGCAGCCGAGAGCCCTGTCTGACTGATAGATGAATTCTTTTGCCTGAGGTTTTGCCTGAAAGAGAGTGGTGGGTGTTTTGGTGCATTGCTGCTCAAAGGCACTCCCTGCTGGTGTGCAGATGCAACTGCTCAAGCAATGGAGGTGTCCTGTGCCTTAGCAGCAACATGTAAACTAGCGTCAAGTTAAGAGCACTGCCTTGAGCAAAATGCTCCTTACCGCTCACTTACTGCACAAGAACGCCCGCTCCTTCAAGCCGGAGTCGAACCAGCGACCTAACGACGACTTTGCTTTGCTTTTTTTCCACTGCAGTCCTCCGCTCTACCACCTGAAAATCGAAGGGAAGCGGCAAAGGTGTCTCGCTTTGGTGATTGTCCGCCGTGCGCCTTTTGACGCTCGCGGCCTGGTGTACCTGCTGATGCCGCAGTGTTGTGGGACTGTGAGTTGCCCGCTGCTCTGGAGAGGCTGTGCCAGTGGCGCAATGGATAACGCGTCTCACTACGGATCAGAAGATTGTAGGTTCGACTCCTACCTGGCTTAATCTTTTTTACGCACTTTGCATTATGGCTCTAGATGCCTCGCAAGCGCACCTACTTGGTCATGCTGCCCAGCAGTTTGCACGGCCAGTGCCTTCTTAGCGCAGTAGGCAGCGCGTCAGTCTCATAATCTAAAGATCCTGAGTTCAATCCTCAGAGAAGGCATTGATACTTGCAAAGCTTTTTTATCCCTCATCTCAGCTTTCCATTTTGGCTGCACAAGACTATCGACAAGTCTTGCTGCACAAGAGTATCGACAAGTCTTGCTGCTAAAGCACACCAAAGGATTTGATGTCCCTTGGCCCCACTCTGCACCTCAGCGTGTGGAGACACTTCGGAAGTACACGGGTTCACCGACAGCTGACACCACTGTTGTGTTTGAGCCATTGCCCCGAGCCAAAAGAGGAGTGGAGAATGCGGGCATCGATCCCGCTACCTCTCACATGCGAAGCGAGCGCTCTACCATTTGAGCTAATTCCCCAGCTACTTCTTGCAGTTGCACCAAGTTTGCTTCTCAGTAGCTCCTTAGCACTCGCCTCTGAGTTGCTGCGCCACCAGCAGGGATCTCCTGCTTCGGGTTAGCCCACTCCCTGATCTCTTTCAACGCTTTGCTCCAATCGGCGTTACCGAGCAACGGCAGGGCGGGAAGTCAGAGAAATGGGGAAAGAAGCCGAGAAAGAGCCCGAGCCGCCGGAAGGGAAGCGAGGTGACCGGAAAGTAGCAGCCGCCACGAGCGTGAGGGAGCAGCCGAGAGCCCTGTCTGACTGATATATGAATTCTTTTGCCTGAGGCTTTGCCTGAAAGAGAGTGCTGGGTGTTTTGGTGCGTTGCTGCTCAAAGGCACTCCCTGCTGGTGTGCAGATGCAACTGCTCAAGCAATGGAGGTGTCCTGTGCCTTAGCAGCAACATGTAAACTAGCGTCAAGTTAAGAGCACTGCCTTGAGCAAAATGCTCCTTACCGCTCACTTACTGCACAAGAACGCCCGCTCCTTCAAGCCGGAGTCGAACCAGCGACCTAACGACGACTTTGCTTTGCTTTTTTTCCACTGCAGTCCTCCGCTCTACCACCTGAAAATCGAAGGGAAGCGGCAAAGGTGTCTCGCTTTGGTGATTGTCCGCCGTGCGCCTTTTGACGCTCGCGGCCTGGTGTACCTGCTGATGCCGCAGTGTTGTGGGACTGTGAGTTGCCCGCTGCTCTGGAGAGGCTGTGCCAGTGGCGCAATGGATAACGCGTCTCACTACGGATCAGAAGATTGTAGGTTCGACTCCTACCTGGCTTAATCTTTTTTACGCACTTTGCATTATGGCTCTAGATGCCTCGCAAGCGCACCTACTTGGTCATGCTGCCCAGCAGTTTGCACGGCCAGTGCCTTCTTAGCGCAGTAGGCAGCGCGTCAGTCTCATAATCTAAAGATCCTGAGTTCAATCCTCAGAGAAGGCATTGATACTTGCAAAGCTTTTTTATCCCTCATCTCAGCTTTCCATTTTGGCTGCACAAGACTATCGACAAGTCTTGCTGCACAAGAGTATCGACAAGTCTTGCTGCTAAAGCACACCAAAGGATTTGATGTCCCTTGGCCCCCCTCTGCACCTCAGCGTGTGGAGACACTTCGGAAGTACACGGGTTCACCGACAGCTGACACCACTGTTGTGTTTGAGCCATTGCCCCGAGCCAAAAGAGGAGTGGAGAATGCGGGCATCGATCCCGCTACCTCTCACATGCGAAGCGAGCGCTCTACCATTTGAGCTAATTCCCCAGCTACTTCTTGCAGTTGCACCAAGTTTGCTTCTCAGTAGCTCCTTAGCACTCGCCTCTGAGTTGCTGCGCCACCAGCAGGGATCTCCTGCTTCGGGTTAGCCCGCTCCCTGATCTCTTTCAACGCTTTGCTCCAATCGGCGTTACCGAGCAACGGCAGGGCGGGAAGTCAGAGAAATGGGGAAAGAAGCCGAGAAAGAGCCCGAGCCGCCGGAAGGGAAGCGAGGTGACCGGAAAGTAGCAGCCGCCACGAGCGTGAGGGAGCAGCCGAGAGCCCTGTCTGACTGATATATGAATTCTTTTGCCTGAGGCTTTGCCTGAAAGAGAGTGCTGGGTGTTTTGGTGCGTTGCTGCTCAAAGGCACTCCCTGCTGGTGTGCAGATGCAACTGCTCAAGCAATGGAGGTGTCCTGTGCCTCAGCAGCAACCTGTAAACTAGCGTCAAGTTAAGAGCACTGCCTTGAGCTGAAAGCTCCTTACCGCTCACTTACTGCACAAGAACGCCCGCTCCTTCAAGCCGGAGTCGAACCAGCGACCTAACGACGACTTTGCTTTGCTTTTTTTCCACTGCAGTCCTCCGCTCTACCACCTGAAAATCGAAGGGAAGTGGCAAAGGTGTCTCGCTTTGGTGATTGTCCGCCGTGCGCCTTTTGACGCTCCCAGCCTGGTGTACCTGCTGATGCCGCAGTGTTGTGGGACTGTGAGTTGCCAGCTGCTCTGTACAGGCTGGGCCTGTGGCGCAATGGATAACGCGTCTGACTACGGATCAGAAGATTGTAGGTTCGACTCCTACCTGGCTCGAACTTTTTTACGCACTTTGCATTATGGCGCTAGATGCCTCGCAAGCGCACCTACTTGGTCATGCTGCCCAGCAGTTTGCATGGCAAGTGCCTTCTTAGCGCAGTAGGCACCGCGTCAGTCTCATAATCTGAAGGTCCTGAGTTCGATCCTCAGAGAAGGCATTGATACTTGCAAAGCATTTTTATCCCTCATCTCAGCTTTCCATTTTTGCTGCACAAGACTATCGACAAGACTTGCTGCTACGGCACACCAAAGGATTTGATGTCCCTTGGCCCCTCTGTACCTCAGCGTGTGGAGACCCTTCGGAAGTACACGGGTTCACCGACAGCTGACACCACTGTTGCGTTTGAGCCATTGCCCCGAGCCAAAAGAGGAGTGGAGAATGCAGGCATCGATCCCGCTACCTCTCACATGCAAAGCGAGCGCTCTACCATTTGAGCTAATTCCCAAGCTGCGTCTTACAATTGCACCAAGTTTGCTTCTCAGTAGCTCCTTAGCACTCGCCTCTGAGTTGCTGCGCCACCAGCAGGGATCTCCTGCTTTGGGTTAGCCCGCTCCCTGATCTCTTTCAACGCTTTGCTCCAATCGGCATTACCGAGCAACGGCAGGGCGGGAAGTCAGAGAAATGGGGAAAGAAGCCGAGAAAGAGCCCGAGCCGACGGAAGGGAAGCGAGGTGACCGGAAAGTAGCAGCCGCCACGAGCGTGAGGGAGCAGCCGAGAGCCCTGTCTGACTGATAGATGAATTCTTTTGCCTGAGGTTTTGCCTGAAAGAGAGTGGTGGGTGTTTTGGTGCATTGCTGCTCAAAGGCACTCCCTGCTGGTGTGCAGATGCAACTGCTCAAGCAATGGAGGTGTCCTGTGCCTTAGCAGCAACATGTAAACTAGCGTCAAGTTAAGAGCACTGCCTTGAGCAAAATGCTCCTTACCGCTCACTTACTGCACAAGAACGCCCGCTCCTTCAAGCCGGAGTCGAACCAGCGACCTAACGACGACTTTGCTTTGCTTTTTTTCCACTGCAGTCCTCCGCTCTACCACCTGAAAATCGAAGGGAAGCGGCAAAGGTGTCTCGCTTTGGTGATTGTCCGCCGTGCGCCTTTTGACGCTCGCGGCCTGGTGTACCTGCTGATGCCGCAGTGTTGTGGGACTGTGAGTTGCCCGCTGCTCTGGAGAGGCTGTGCCAGTGGCGCAATGGATAACGCGTCTCACTACGGATCAGAAGATTGTAGGTTCGACTCCTACCTGGCTTAATCTTTTTTACGCACTTTGCATTATGGCTCTAGATGCCTCGCAAGCGCACCTACTTGGTCATGCTGCCCAGCAGTTTGCACGGCCAGTGCCTTCTTAGCGCAGTAGGCAGCGCGTCAGTCTCATAATCTAAAGATCCTGAGTTCAATCCTCAGAGAAGGCATTGATACTTGCAAAGCTTTTTTATCCCTCATCTCAGCTTTCCATTTTGGCTGCACAAGACTATCGACAAGTCTTGCTGCACAAGAGTATCGACAAGTCTTGCTGCTAAAGCACACCAAAGGATTTGATGTCCCTTGGCCCCCCTCTGCACCTCAGCGTGTGGAGACACTTCGGAAGTACACGGGTTCACCGACAGCTGACACCACTGTTGTGTTTGAGCCATTGCCCCGAGCCAAAAGAGGAGTGGAGAATGCGGGCATCGATCCCGCTACCTCTCACATGCGAAGCGAGCGCTCTACCATTTGAGCTAATTCCCCAGCTACTTCTTGCAGTTGCACCAAGTTTGCTTCTCAGTAGCTCCTTAGCACTCGCCTCTGAGTTGCTGCGCCACCAGCAGGGATCTCCTGCTTCGGGTTAGCCCGCTCCCTGATCTCTTTCAACGCTTTGCTCCAATCGGCGTTACCGAGCAACGGCAGGGCGGGAAGTCAGAGAAATGGGGAAAGAAGCCGAGAAAGAGCCCGAGCCGCCGGAAGGGAAGCGAGGTGACCGGAAAGTAGCAGCCGCCACGAGCGTGAGGGAGCAGCCGAGAGCCCTGTCTGACTGATATATGAATTCTTTTGCCTGAGGCTTTGCCTGAAAGAGAGTGCTGGGTGTTTTGGTGCGTTGCTGCTCAAAGGCACTCCCTGCTGGTGTGCAGATGCAACTGCTCAAGCAATGGAGGTGTCCTGTGCCTTAGCAGCAACATGTAAACTAGCGTCAAGTTAAGAGCACTGCCTTGAGCAAAATGCTCCTTACCGCTCACTTACTGCACAAGAACGCCCGCTCCTTCAAGCCGGAGTCGAACCAGCGACCTAACGACGACTTTGCTTTGCTTTTTTTCCACTGCAGTCCTCCGCTCTACCACCTGAAAATCGAAGGGAAGCGGCAAAGGTGTCTCGCTTTGGTGATTGTCCGCCGTGCGCCTTTTGACGCTCGCGGCCTGGTGTACCTGCTGATGCCGCAGTGTTGTGGGACTGTGAGTTGCCCGCTGCTCTGGAGAGGCTGTGCCAGTGGCGCAATGGATAACGCGTCTCACTACGGATCAGAAGATTGTAGGTTCGACTCCTACCTGGCTTAATCTTTTTTACGCACTTTGCATTATGGCTCTAGATGCCTCGCAAGCGCACCTACTTGGTCATGCTGCCCAGCAGTTTGCACGGCCAGTGCCTTCTTAGCGCAGTAGGCAGCGCGTCAGTCTCATAATCTAAAGATCCTGAGTTCAATCCTCAGAGAAGGCATTGATACTTGCAAAGCTTTTTTATCCCTCATCTCAGCTTTCCATTTTGGCTGCACAAGACTATCGACAAGTCTTGCTGCACAAGAGTATCGACAAGTCTTGCTGCTAAAGCACACCAAAGGATTTGATGTCCCTTGGCCCCCCTCTGCACCTCAGCGTGTGGAGACACTTCGGAAGTACACGGGTTCACCGACAGCTGACACCACTGTTGTGTTTGAGCCATTGCCCCGAGCCAAAAGAGGAGTGGAGAATGCGGGCATCGATCCCGCTACCTCTCACATGCGAAGCGAGCGCTCTACCATTTGAGCTAATTCCCCAGCTACTTCTTGCAGTTGCACCAAGTTTGCTTCTCAGTAGCTCCTTAGCACTCGCCTCTGAGTTGCTGCGCCACCAGCAGGGATCTCCTGCTTCGGGTTAGCCCGCTCCCTGATCTCTTTCAACGCTTTGCTCCAATCGGCGTTACCGAGCAACGGCAGGGCGGGAAGTCAGAGAAATGGGGAAAGAAGCCGAGAAAGAGCCCGAGCCGCCGGAAGGGAAGCGAGGTGACCGGAAAGTAGCAGCCGCCACGAGCGTGAGGGAGCAGCCGAGAGCCCTGTCTGACTGATATATGAATTCTTTTGCCTGAGGCTTTGCCTGAAAGAGAGTGCTGGGTGTTTTGGTGCGTTGCTGCTCAAAGGCACTCCCTGCTGGTGTGCAGATGCAACTGCTCAAGCAATGGAGGTGTCCTGTGCCTTAGCAGCAACATGTAAACTAGCGTCAAGTTAAGAGCACTGCCTTGAGCAAAATGCTCCTTACCGCTCACTTACTGCACAAGAACGCCCGCTCCTTCAAGCCGGAGTCGAACCAGCGACCTAACGACGACTTTGCTTTGCTTTTTTTCCACTGCAGTCCTCCGCTCTACCACCTGAAAATCGAAGGGAAGCGGCAAAGGTGTCTCGCTTTGGTGATTGTCCGCCGTGCGCCTTTTGACGCTCGCGGCCTGGTGTACCTGCTGATGCCGCAGTGTTGTGGGACTGTGAGTTGCCCGCTGCTCTGGAGAGGCTGTGCCAGTGGCGCAATGGATAACGCGTCTCACTACGGATCAGAAGATTGTAGGTTCGACTCCTACCTGGCTTAATCTTTTTTACGCACTTTGCATTATGGCTCTAGATGCCTCGCAAGCGCACCTACTTGGTCATGCTGCCCAGCAGTTTGCACGGCCAGTGCCTTCTTAGCGCAGTAGGCAGCGCGTCAGTCTCATAATCTAAAGATCCTGAGTTCAATCCTCAGAGAAGGCATTGATACTTGCAAAGCTTTTTTATCCCTCATCTCAGCTTTCCATTTTGGCTGCACAAGACTATCGACAAGTCTTGCTGCACAAGACTATCGACAAGTCTTGCTGCTAAAGCACACCAAAGGATTTGATGTCCCTTGGCCCCCCTCTGCACCTCAGCGTGTGGAGACACTTCGGAAGTACACGGGTTCACCGACAGCTGACACCACTGTTGTGTTTGAGCCATTGCCCCGAGCCAAAAGAGGAGTGGAGAATGCGGGCATCGATCCCGCTACCTCTCACATGCGAAGCGAGCGCTCTACCATTTGAGCTAATTCCCCAGCTACTTCTTGCAGTTGCACCAAGTTTGCTTCTCAGTAGCTCCTTAGCACTCGCCTCTGAGTTGCTGCGCCACCAGCAGGGATCTCCTGCTTCGGGTTAGCCCGCTCCCTGATCTCTTTCAACGCTTTGCTCCAATCGGCGTTACCGAGCAACGGCAGGGCGGGAAGTCAGAGAAATGGGGAAAGAAGCCGAGAAAGAGCCCGAGCCGCCGGAAGGGAAGCGAGGTGACCGGAAAGTAGCAGCCGCCACGAGCGTGAGGGAGCAGCCGAGAGCCCTGTCTGACTGATAGATGAATTCTTTTGCCTGAGGCTTTGCCTGAAAGAGAGTGCTGGGTGTTTTGGTGCGTTGCTGCTCAAAGGCACTCCCTGCTGGTGTGCAGATGCAACTGCTCAAGCAATGGAGGTGTCCTGTGCCTTAGCAGCAACATGTAAACTAGCGTCAAGTTAAGAGCACTGCCTTGAGCAAAATGCTCCTTACCGCTCACTTACTGCACAAGAACGCCCGCTCCTTCAAGCCGGAGTCGAACCAGCGACCTAACGACGACTTTGCTTTGCTTTTTTTCCACTGCAGTCCTCCGCTCTACCACCTGAAAATCGAAGGGAAGCGGCAAAGGTGTCTCGCTTTGGTGATTGTCCGCCGTGCGCCTTTTGACGCTCGCGGCCTGGTGTACCTGCTGATGCCGCAGTGTTGTGGGACTGTGAGTTGCCCGCTGCTCTGGAGAGGCTGTGCCAATGGCGCAATGGATAACGCGTCTCACTACGGATCAGAAGATTGTAGGCTCGACTCCTACCTGGCTTAATCTTTTTTACGCACTTTGCATTATGGCTCTAGATATCTCGCAAGCGCACCTACTTGGTCATGCTGCCCAGCAGTTTGCACGGCCCGTGCCTTCTTAGCGCAGTAGGCAGCGCGTCAGTCTCATAATCTAAAGATCCTGAGTTCAATCCTCAGAGAAGGCATTGATACTTGCAAAGCTTTTTTATCCCTCATCTCAGCTTTCCATTTTTGCTGCACAAGACTTGCTGCTACGGCACACCAAAGGATTTGATGTCCCTTGGCCCCTCTGTCCCTCAGCGTGTGGAGACCCTTCGGAAGTACACAGGTTCACCGACAGCTGACACCACTGTTGCGTTTGAGCCATTGCCCCGAGCCAAAAGAGGAGTGGAGAATGCAGGCATCGATCCCGCTACCTCTCACATGCAAAGCGAGCGCTCTACCATTTGAGCTAATTCCCCAGCTGCGTCTTACAATTGCACCAAGTTTGCTTCTCAGTAGCTCCTTAGCACTCGCCTCTGAGTTGCTGCGCCACCAGCAGGGATCTCCTGCTTTGGGTTAGCCCGCTCCCTGATCTCTTTCAACGCTTTGCTCCAATCGGCGTTACCGAGCAACGGCAGGGCGGGAAGTCAGAGAAATGGGGAAAGAAGCCGAGAAAGAGCCCGAGCCGACGGAAGGGAAGCGAGGTGACCGGAAAGTAGCAGCCGCCACGAGCGTGAGGGAGCAGCCGAGAGCCCTGTCTGACTGATATATGAATTCTTTTGCCTGAGGTTTTGCCTGAAAGAGAGTGGTGGGTGTTTTGGTGCATTGCTGCTCAAAGGCACTCCCTGCTGGTGTGCAGATGCAACTGCTCAAGCAATGGAGGTGTCCTGTGCCTCAGCAGCAACATGTAAACTAGCGTCAAGTTAAGAGCACTGCCTTGAGCTGAAAGCTCCTTACCGCTCACTTACTGCACAAGAACGCCCGCTCCTTCAAGCCGGAGTCGAACCAGCGACCTAACGACGACTTTGCTTTGCTTTTTTTCCACTGCAGTCCTCCGCTCTACCACCTGAAAATCGAAGGGAAGTGGCAAAGGTGTCTCGCTTTGGTGATTGTCCGCCGTGCGCCTTTTGACGCTCCCAGCCTGGTGTACCTGCTGATGCCGCAGTGTTGTGGGACTGTGAGTTGCCAGCTGCTCTGTACAGGCTGGGCCTGTGGCGCAATGGATAACGCGTCTGACTACGGATCAGAAGATTGTAGGTTCGACTCCTACCTGGCTCGAACTTTTTTACGCACTTTGCATTATGGCGCTAGATGCCTCGCAAGCGCACCTACTTGGTCATGCTGCCCAGCAGTTTGCATGGCAAGTGCCTTCTTAGCGCAGTAGGCAGCGCGTCAGTCTCATAATCTGAAGGTCCTGAGTTCGATCCTCAGAGAAGGCATTGATACTTGCAAAGCATTTTTATCCCTCATCTCAGCTTTCCATTTTTGCTGCACAAGACTATCGACAAGACTTGCTGCTACGGCACACCAAAGGATTTGATGTCCCTTGGCCCCTCTGTACCTCAGCGTGTGGAGACCCTTCGGAAGTACACGGGTTCACCGACAGCTGACACCACTGTTGCGTTTGAGCCATTGCCCCGAGCCAAAAGAGGAGTGGAGAATGCAGGCATCGATCCCGCTACCTCTCACATGCAAAGCGAGCGCTCTACCATTTGAGCTAATTCCCAAGCTGCGTCTTACAATTGCACCAAGTTTGCTTCTCAGTAGCTCCTTAGCACTCGCCTCTGAGTTGCTGCGCCACCAGCAGGGATCTCCTGCTTTGGGTTAGCCCGCTCCCTGATCTCTTTCAACGCTTTGCTCCAATCGGCGTTACCGAGCAACGGCAGGGCGGGAAGTCAGAGAAATGGGGAAAGAAGCCGAGAAAGAGCCCGAGCCGACGGAAGGGAAGCGAGGTGACCGGAAAGTAGCAGCCGCCACGAGCGTGAGGGAGCAGCCGAGAGCCCTGTCTGACTGATAGATGAATTCTTTTGCCTGAGGTTTTGCCTGAAAGAGAGTGGTGGGTGTTTTGGTGCATTGCTGCTCAAAGGCACTCCCTGCTGGTGTGCAGATGCAACTGCTCAAGCAATGGAGGTGTCCTGTGCCTCAGCAGCAACATGTAAACTAGCGTCAAGTTAAGAGCACTGCCTTGAGCTAAAAGCTCCTTACCGCTCACTTACTGCACAAGAACGCCCGCTCCTTCAAGCCGGAGTCGAACCAGCGACCTAACGACGACTTTGCTTTGCTTTTTTTCCACTGCAGTCCTCCGCTCTACCACCTGAAAATCGAAGGGAAGCGGCAAAGGTGTCTCGCTTTGGTGATTGTCCGCCGTGCGCCTTTTGACGCTCGCGGCCTGGTGTACCTGCTGATGCCGCAGTGTTGTGGGACTGTGAGTTGCCCGCTGCTCTGGAGAGGCTGTGCCAGTGGCGCAATGGATAACGCGTCTCACTACGGATCAGAAGATTGTAGGTTCGACTCCTACCTGGCTTAATCTTTTTTACGCACTTTGCATTATGGCTCTAGATGCCTCGCAAGCGCACCTACTTGGTCATGCTGCCCAGCAGTTTGCACGGCCAGTGCCTTCTTAGCGCAGTAGGCAGCGCGTCAGTCTCATAATCTAAAGATCCTGAGTTCAATCCTCAGAGAAGGCATTGATACTTGCAAAGCTTTTTTATCCCTCATCTCAGCTTTCCATTTTGGCTGCACAAGACTTGCTGCTACGGCACACCAAAGGATTTGATGTCCCTTGGCCCCTCTGTCCCTCAGCGTGTGGAGACCCTTCGGAAGTACACAGGTTCACCGACAGCTGACACCACTGTTGCGTTTGAGCCATTGCCCCGAGCCAAAAGAGGAGTGGAGAATGCAGGCATCGATCCCGCTACCTCTCACATGCAAAGCGAGCGCTCTACCATTTGAGCTAATTCCCCAGCTGCGTCTTACAATTGCACCAAGTTTGCTTCTCAGTAGCTCCTTAGCACTCGCCTCTGAGTTGCTGCGCCACCAGCAGGGATCTCCTGCTTTGGGTTAGCCCGCTCCCTGATCTCTTTCAACGCTTTGCTCCAATCGGCGTTACCGAGCAACGGCAGGGCGGGAAGTCAGAGAAATGGGGAAAGAAGCCGAGAAAGAGCCCGAGCCGACGGAAGGGAAGCGAGGTGACCGGAAAGTAGCAGCCGCCACGAGCGTGAGGGAGCAGCCGAGAGCCCTGTCTGACTGATAGATGAATTCTTTTGCCTGAGGTTTTGCCTGAAAGAGAGTGGTGGGTGTTTTGGTGCATTGCTGCTCAAAGGCACTCCCTGCTGGTGTGCAGATGCAACTGCTCAAGCAATGGAGGTGTCCTGTGCCTCAGCAGCAACATGTAAACTAGCGTCAAGTTAAGAGCACTGCCTTGAGCTAAAAGCTCCTTACCGCTCACTTACTGCACAAGAACGCCCGCTCCTTCAAGCCGGAGTCGAACCAGCGACCTAACGACGACTTTGCTTTGCTTTTTTTCCACTGCAGTCCTCCGCTCTACCACCTGAAAATCGAAGGGAAGCGGCAAAGGTGTCTCGCTTTGGTGATTGTCCGCCGTGCGCCTTTTGACGCTCCCGGCCTGGTGTACCTGCTGATGCCGCAGTGTTGTGGGACTGTGAGTTGCCAGCTGCTCTGTACAGGCTGGGCCTGTGGCGCAATGGATAACGCGTCTGACTACGGATCAGAAGATTGTAGGTTCGACTCCTACCTGGCTCGAACTTTTTTACGCACTTTGCATTATGGCGCTAGATGCCTCGCAAGCGCACCTACTTGGTCATGCTGCCCAGCAGTTTGCATGGCAAGTGCCTTCTTAGCGCAGTAGGCAGCGCGTCAGTCTCATAATCTGAAGGTCCTGAGTTCGATCCTCAGAGAAGGCATTGATACTTGCAAAGCATTTTTATCCCTCATCTCAGCTTTCCATTTTTGCTGCACAAGACTATCGACAAGACTTGCTGCTACGGCACACCAAAGGATTTGATGTCCCTTGGCCCCTCTGTACCTCAGCGTGTGGAGACCCTTCGGAAGTACACGGGTTCACCGACAGCTGACACCACTGTTGCGTTTGAGCCATTGCCCCGAGCCAAAAGAGGAGTGGAGAATGCAGGCATCGATCCCGCTACCTCTCACATGCAAAGCGAGCGCTCTACCATTTGAGCTAATTCCCAAGCTGCGTCTTACAATTGCACCAAGTTTGCTTCTCAGTAGCTCCTTAGCACTCGCCTCTGAGTTGCTGCGCCACCAGCAGGGATCTCCTGCTTTGGGTTAGCCCGCTCCCTGATCTCTTTCAACGCTTTGCTCCAATCGGCGTTACCGAGCAACGGCAGGGCGGGAAGTCAGAGAAATGGGGAAAGAAGCCGAGAAAGAGCCCGAGCCGACGGAAGGGAAGCGAGGTGACCGGAAAGTAGCAGCCGCCACGAGCGTGAGGGAGCAGCCGAGAGCCCTGTCTGACTGATAGATGAATTCTTTTGCCTGAGGTTTTGCCTGAAAGAGAGTGGTGGGTGTTTTGGTGCATTGCTGCTCAAAGGCACTCCCTGCTGGTGTGCAGATGCAACTGCTCAAGCAATGGAGGTGTCCTGTGCCTCAGCAGCAACATGTAAACTAGCGTCAAGTTAAGAGCACTGCCTTGAGCTAAAAGCTCCTTACCGCTCACTTACTGCACAAGAACGCCCGCTCCTTCAAGCCGGAGTCGAACCAGCGACCTAACGACGACTTTGCTTTGCTTTTTTTCCACTGCAGTCCTCCGCTCTACCACCTGAAAATCGAAGGGAAGCGGCAAAGGTGTCTCGCTTTGGTGATTGTCCGCCGTGCGCCTTTTGACGCTCGCGGCCTGGTGTACCTGCTGATGCCGCAGTGTTGTGGGACTGTGAGTTGCCCGCTGCTCTGGAGAGGCTGTGCCAGTGGCGCAATGGATAACGCGTCTCACTACGGATCAGAAGATTGTAGGTTCGACTCCTACCTGGCTTAATCTTTTTTACGCACTTTGCATTATGGCTCTAGATGCCTCGCAAGCGCACCTACTTGGTCATGCTGCCCAGCAGTTTGCACGGCCAGTGCCTTCTTAGCGCAGTAGGCAGCGCGTCAGTCTCATAATCTAAAGATCCTGAGTTCAATCCTCAGAGAAGGCATTGATACTTGCAAAGCTTTTTTATCCCTCATCTCAGCTTTCCATTTTGGCTGCACAAGACTTGCTGCTACGGCACACCAAAGGATTTGATGTCCCTTGGCCCCTCTGTCCCTCAGCGTGTGGAGACCCTTCGGAAGTACACAGGTTCACCGACAGCTGACACCACTGTTGCGTTTGAGCCATTGCCCCGAGCCAAAAGAGGAGTGGAGAATGCAGGCATCGATCCCGCTACCTCTCACATGCAAAGCGAGCGCTCTACCATTTGAGCTAATTCCCCAGCTGCGTCTTACAATTGCACCAAGTTTGCTTCTCAGTAGCTCCTTAGCACTCGCCTCTGAGTTGCTGCGCCACCAGCAGGGATCTCCTGCTTTGGGTTAGCCCGCTCCCTGATCTCTTTCAACGCTTTGCTCCAATCGGCGTTACCGAGCAACGGCAGGGCGGGAAGTCAGAGAAATGGGGAAAGAAGCCGAGAAAGAGCCCGAGCCGACGGAAGGGAAGCGAGGTGACCGGAAAGTAGCAGCCGCCACGAGCGTGAGGGAGCAGCCGAGAGCCCTGTCTGACTGATAGATGAATTCTTTTGCCTGAGGTTTTGCCTGAAAGAGAGTGGTGGGTGTTTTGGTGCATTGCTGCTCAAAGGCACTCCCTGCTGGTGTGCAGATGCAACTGCTCAAGCAATGGAGGTGTCCTGTGCCTCAGCAGCAACATGTAAACTAGCGTCAAGTTAAGAGCACTGCCTTGAGCTGAAAGCTCCTTACCGCTCACTTACTGCACAAGAACGCCCGCTCCTTCAAGCCGGAGTCGAACCAGCGACCTAACGACGACTTTGCTTTGCTTTTTTTCCACTGCAGTCCTCCGCTCTACCACCTGAAAATCGAAGGGAAGTGGCAAAGGTGTCTCGCTTTGGTGATTGTCCGCCGTGCGCCTTTTGACGCTCCCGGCCTGGTGTACCTGCTGATGCCGCAGTGTTGTGGGACTGTGAGTTGCCAGCTGCTCTGTACAGGCTGGGCCTGTGGCGCAATGGATAACGCGTCTGACTACGGATCAGAAGATTGTAGGTTCGACTCCTACCTGGCTCGAACTTTTTTACGCACTTTGCATTATGGCGCTAGATGCCTCGCAAGCGCACCTACTTGGTCATGCTGCCCAGCAGTTTGCATGGCAAGTGCCTTCTTAGCGCAGTAGGCAGCGCGTCAGTCTCATAATCTGAAGGTCCTGAGTTCGATCCTCAGAGAAGGCATTGATACTTGCAAAGCATTTTTATCCCTCATCTCAGCTTTCCATTTTTGCTGCACAAGACTATCGACAAGACTTGCTGCTACGGCACACCAAAGGATTTGATGTCCCTTGGCCCCTCTGTACCTCAGCGTGTGGAGACCCTTCGGAAGTACACGGGTTCACCGACAGCTGACACCACTGTTGCGTTTGAGCCATTGCCCCGAGCCAAAAGAGGAGTGGAGAATGCAGGCATCTATCCCGCTACCTCTCACATGCAAAGCGAGCGCTCTACCATTTGAGCTAATTCCCAAGCTGCGTCTTACAATTGCACCAAGTTTGCTTCTCAGTAGCTCCTTAGCACTCGCCTCTGAGTTGCTGCGCCACCAGCAGGGATCTCCTGCTTTGGGTTAGCCCGCTCCCTGATCTCTTTCAACGCTTTGCTCCAATCGGCGTTACCGAGCAACGGCAGGGCGGGAAGTCAGAGAAATGGGGAAAGAAGCCGAGAAAGAGCCCGAGCCGACGGAAGGGAAGCGAGGTGACCGGAAAGTAGCAGCCGCCACGAGCGTGAGGGAGCAGCCGAGAGCCCTGTCTGACTGATAGATGAATTCTTTTGCCTGAGGTTTTGCCTGAAAGAGAGTGGTGGGTGTTTTGGTGCATTGCTGCTCAAAGGCACTCCCTGCTGGTGTGCAGATGCAACTGCTCAAGCAATGGAGGTGTCCTGTGCCTCAGCAGCAACATGTAAACTAGCGTCAAGTTAAGAGCACTGCCTTGAGCTAAAAGCTCCTTACCGCTCACTTACTGCACAAGAACGCCCGCTCCTTCAAGCCGGAGTCGAACCAGCGACCTAACGACGACTTTGCTTTGCTTTTTTTCCACTGCAGTCCTCCGCTCTACCACCTGAAAATCGAAGGGAAGCGGCAAAGGTGTCTCGCTTTGGTGATTGTCCGCCGTGCGCCTTTTGACGCTCCCGGCCTGGTGTACCTGCTGATGCCGCAGTGTTGTGGGACTGTGAGTTGCCAGCTGCTCTGTACAGGCTGGGCCTGTGGCGCAATGGATAACGCGTCTGACTACGGATCAGAAGATTGTAGGTTCGACTCCTACCTGGCTCGAACTTTTTTACGCACTTTGCATTATGGCGCTAGATGCCTCGCAAGCGCACCTACTTGGTCATGCTGCCCAGCAGTTTGCATGGCAAGTGCCTTCTTAGCGCAGTAGGCAGCGCGTCAGTCTCATAATCTGAAGGTCCTGAGTTCGATCCTCAGAGAAGGCATTGATACTTGCAAAGCATTTTTATCCCTCATCTCAGCTTTCCATTTTTGCTGCACAAGACTATCGACAAGACTTGCTGCTACGGCACACCAAAGGATTTGATGTCCCTTGGCCCCTCTGTACCTCAGCGTGTGGAGACCCTTCGGAAGTACACGGGTTCACCGACAGCTGACACCACTGTTGCGTTTGAGCCATTGCCCCGAGCCAAAAGAGGAGTGGAGAATGCAGGCATCGATCCCGCTACCTCTCACATGCAAAGCGAGCGCTCTACCATTTGAGCTAATTCCCAAGCTGCGTCTTACAATTGCACCAAGTTTGCTTCTCAGTAGCTCCTTAGCACTCGCCTCTGAGTTGCTGCGCCACCAGCAGGGATCTCCTGCTTTGGGTTAGCCCGCTCCCTGATCTCTTTCAACGCTTTGCTCCAATCGGCGTTACCGAGCAACGGCAGGGCGGGAAGTCAGAGAAATGGGGAAAGAAGCCGAGAAAGAGCCCGAGCCGACGGAAGGGAAGCGAGGTGACCGGAAAGTAGCAGCCGCCACGAGCGTGAGGGAGCAGCCGAGAGCCCTGTCTGACTGATAGATGAATTCTTTTGCCTGAGGTTTTGCCTGAAAGAGAGTGGTGGGTGTTTTGGTGCATTGCTGCTCAAAGGCACTCCCTGCTGGTGTGCAGATGCAACTGCTCAAGCAATGGAGGTGTCCTGTGCCTCAGCAGCAACATGTAAACTAGCGTCAAGTTAAGAGCACTGCCTTGAGCTAAAAGCTCCTTACCGCTCACTTACTGCACAAGAACGCCCGCTCCTTCAAGCCGGAGTCGAACCAGCGACCTAACGACGACTTTGCTTTGCTTTTTTTCCACTGCAGTCCTCCGCTCTACCACCTGAAAATCGAAGGGAAGCGGCAAAGGTGTCTCGCTTTGGTGATTGTCCGCCGTGCGCCTTTTGACGCTCGCGGCCTGGTGTACCTGCTGATGCCGCAGTGTTGTGGGACTGTGAGTTGCCCGCTGCTCTGGAGAGGCTGTGCCAGTGGCGCATTGGATAACGCGTCTCACTACGGATCAGAAGATTGTAGGTTCGACTCCTACCTGGCTTAATCTTTTTTACGCACTTTGCATTATGGCTCTAGATGCCTCGCAAGCGCACCTACTTGGTCATGCTGCCCAGCAGTTTGCACGGCCAGTGCCTTCTTAGCGCAGTAGGCAGCGCGTCAGTCTCATAATCTAAAGATCCTGAGTTCAATCCTCAGAGAAGGCATTGATACTTGCAAAGCTTTTTTATCCCTCATCTCAGCTTTCCATTTTGGCTGCACAAGACTTGCTGCTACGGCACACCAAAGGATTTGATGTCCCTTGGCCCCTCTGTCCCTCAGCGTGTGGAGACCCTTCGGAAGTACACAGGTTCACCGACAGCTGACACCACTGTTGCGTTTGAGCCATTGCCCCGAGCCAAAAGAGGAGTGGAGAATGCAGGCATCGATCCCGCTACCTCTCACATGCAAAGCGAGCGCTCTACCATTTGAGCTAATTCCCCAGCTGCGTCTTACAATTGCACCAAGTTTGCTTCTCAGTAGCTCCTTAGCACTCGCCTCTGAGTTGCTGCGCCACCAGCAGGGATCTCCTGCTTTGGGTTAGCCCGCTCCCTGATCTCTTTCAACGCTTTGCTCCAATCGGCGTTACCGAGCAACGGCAGGGCGGGAAGTCAGAGAAATGGGGAAAGAAGCCGAGAAAGAGCCCGAGCCGACGGAAGGGAAGCGAGGTGACCGGAAAGTAGCAGCCGCCACGAGCGTGAGGGAGCAGCCGAGAGCCCTGTCTGACTGATAGATGAATTCTTTTGCCTGAGGTTTTGCCTGAAAGAGAGTGGTGGGTGTTTTGGTGCATTGCTGCTCAAAGGCACTCCCTGCTGGTGTGCAGATGCAACTGCTCAAGCAATGGAGGTGTCCTGTGCCTCAGCAGCAACATGTAAACTAGCGTCAAGTTAAGAGCACTGCCTTGAGCTGAAAGCTCCTTACCGCTCACTTACTGCACAAGAACGCCCGCTCCTTCAAGCCGGAGTCGAACCAGCGACCTAACGACGACTTTGCTTTGCTTTTTTTCCACTGCAGTCCTCCGCTCTACCACCTGAAAATCGAAGGGAAGTGGCAAAGGTGTCTCGCTTTGGTGATTGTCCGCCGTGCGCCTTTTGACGCTCCCGGCCTGGTGTACCTGCTGATGCCGCAGTGTTGTGGGACTGTGAGTTGCCAGCTGCTCTGTACAGGCTGGGCCTGTGGCGCAATGGATAACGCGTCTGACTACGGATCAGAAGATTGTAGGTTCGACTCCTACCTGGCTCGAACTTTTTTACGCACTTTGCATTATGGCGCTAGATGCCTCGCAAGCGCACCTACTTGGTCATGCTGCCCAGCAGTTTGCATGGCAAGTGCCTTCTTAGCGCAGTAGGCAGCGCGTCAGTCTCATAATCTGAAGGTCCTGAGTTCGATCCTCAGAGAAGGCATTGATACTTGCAAAGCATTTTTATCCCTCATCTCAGCTTTCCATTTTTGCTGCACAAGACTATCGACAAGACTTGCTGCTACGGCACACCAAAGGATTTGATGTCCCTTGGCCCCTCTGTACCTCAGCGTGTGGAGACCCTTCGGAAGTACACGGGTTCACCGACAGCTGACACCACTGTTGCGTTTGAGCCATTGCCCCGAGCCAAAAGAGGAGTGGAGAATGCAGGCATCTATCCCGCTACCTCTCACATGCAAAGCGAGCGCTCTACCATTTGAGCTAATTCCCAAGCTGCGTCTTACAATTGCACCAAGTTTGCTTCTCAGTAGCTCCTTAGCACTCGCCTCTGAGTTGCTGCGCCACCAGCAGGGATCTCCTGCTTTGGGTTAGCCCGCTCCCTGATCTCTTTCAACGCTTTGCTCCAATCGGCGTTACCGAGCAACGGCAGGGCGGGAAGTCAGAGAAATGGGGAAAGAAGCCGAGAAAGAGCCCGAGCCGACGGAAGGGAAGCGAGGTGACCGGAAAGTAGCAGCCGCCACGAGCGTGAGGGAGCAGCCGAGAGCCCTGTCTGACTGATAGATGAATTCTTTTGCCTGAGGTTTTGCCTGAAAGAGAGTGGTGGGTGTTTTGGTGCATTGCTGCTCAAAGGCACTCCCTGCTGGTGTGCAGATGCAACTGCTCAAGCAATGGAGGTGTCCTGTGCCTCAGCAGCAACATGTAAACTAGCGTCAAGTTAAGAGCACTGCCTTGAGCTAAAAGCTCCTTACCGCTCACTTACTGCACAAGAACGCCCGCTCCTTCAAGCCGGAGTCGAACCAGCGACCTAACGACGACTTTGCTTTGCTTTTTTTCCACTGCAGTCCTCCGCTCTACCACCTGAAAATCGAAGGGAAGCGGCAAAGGTGTCTCGCTTTGGTGATTGTCCGCCGTGCGCCTTTTGACGCTCCCGGCCTGGTGTACCTGCTGATGCCGCAGTGTTGTGGGACTGTGAGTTGCCAGCTGCTCTGTACAGGCTGGGCCTGTGGCGCAATGGATAACGCGTCTGACTACGGATCAGAAGATTGTAGGTTCGACTCCTACCTGGCTCGAACTTTTTTACGCACTTTGCATTATGGCGCTAGATGCCTCGCAAGCGCACCTACTTGGTCATGCTGCCCAGCAGTTTGCATGGCAAGTGCCTTCTTAGCGCAGTAGGCAGCGCGTCAGTCTCATAATCTGAAGGTCCTGAGTTCGATCCTCAGAGAAGGCATTGATACTTGCAAAGCATTTTTATCCCTCATCTCAGCTTTCCATTTTTGCTGCACAAGACTATCGACAAGACTTGCTGCTACGGCACACCAAAGGATTTGATGTCCCTTGGCCCCTCTGTACCTCAGCGTGTGGAGACCCTTCGGAAGTACACGGGTTCACCGACAGCTGACACCACTGTTGCGTTTGAGCCATTGCCCCGAGCCAAAAGAGGAGTGGAGAATGCAGGCATCGATCCCGCTACCTCTCACATGCAAAGCGAGCGCTCTACCATTTGAGCTAATTCCCAAGCTGCGTCTTACAATTGCACCAAGTTTGCTTCTCAGTAGCTCCTTAGCACTCGCCTCTGAGTTGCTGCGCCACCAGCAGGGATCTCCTGCTTTGGGTTAGCCCGCTCCCTGATCTCTTTCAACGCTTTGCTCCAATCGGCGTTACCGAGCAACGGCAGGGCGGGAAGTCAGAGAAATGGGGAAAGAAGCCGAGAAAGAGCCCGAGCCGACGGAAGGGAAGCGAGGTGACCGGAAAGTAGCAGCCGCCACGAGCGTGAGGGAGCAGCCGAGAGCCCTGTCTGACTGATAGATGAATTCTTTTGCCTGAGGTTTTGCCTGAAAGAGAGTGGTGGGTGTTTTGGTGCATTGCTGCTCAAAGGCACTCCCTGCTGGTGTGCAGATGCAACTGCTCAAGCAATGGAGGTGTCCTGTGCCTCAGCAGCAACATGTAAACTAGCGTCAAGTTAAGAGCACTGCCTTGAGCTAAAAGCTCCTTACCGCTCACTTACTGCACAAGAACGCCCGCTCCTTCAAGCCGGAGTCGAACCAGCGACCTAACGACGACTTTGCTTTGCTTTTTTTCCACTGCAGTCCTCCGCTCTACCACCTGAAAATCGAAGGGAAGCGGCAAAGGTGTCTCGCTTTGGTGATTGTCCGCCGTGCGCCTTTTGACGCTCGCGGCCTGGTGTACCTGCTGATGCCGCAGTGTTGTGGGACTGTGAGTTGCCCGCTGCTCTGGAGAGGCTGTGCCAGTGGCGCAATGGATAACGCGTCTCACTACGGATCAGAAGATTGTAGGTTCGACTCCTACCTGGCTTAATCTTTTTTACGCACTTTGCATTATGGCTCTAGATGCCTCGCAAGCGCACCTACTTGGTCATGCTGCCCAGCAGTTTGCACGGCCAGTGCCTTCTTAGCGCAGTAGGCAGCGCGTCAGTCTCATAATCTAAAGATCCTGAGTTCAATCCTCAGAGAAGGCATTGATACTTGCAAAGCTTTTTTATCCCTCATCTCAGCTTTCCATTTTGGCTGCACAAGACTTGCTGCTACGGCACACCAAAGGATTTGATGTCCCTTGGCCCCTCTGTCCCTCAGCGTGTGGAGACCCTTCGGAAGTACACAGGTTCACCGACAGCTGACACCACTGTTGCGTTTGAGCCATTGCCCCGAGCCAAAAGAGGAGTGGAGAATGCAGGCATCGATCCCGCTACCTCTCACATGCAAAGCGAGCGCTCTACCATTTGAGCTAATTCCCCAGCTGCGTCTTACAATTGCACCAAGTTTGCTTCTCAGTAGCTCCTTAGCACTCGCCTCTGAGTTGCTGCGCCACCAGCAGGGATCTCCTGCTTTGGGTTAGCCCGCTCCCTGATCTCTTTCAACGCTTTGCTCCAATCGGCGTTACCGAGCAACGGCAGGGCGGGAAGTCAGAGAAATGGGGAAAGAAGCCGAGAAAGAGCCCGAGCCGACGGAAGGGAAGCGAGGTGACCGGAAAGTAGCAGCCGCCACGAGCGTGAGGGAGCAGCCGAGAGCCCTGTCTGACTGATAGATGAATTCTTTTGCCTGAGGTTTTGCCTGAAAGAGAGTGGTGGGTGTTTTGGTGCATTGCTGCTCAAAGGCACTCCCTGCTGGTGTGCAGATGCAACTGCTCAAGCAATGGAGGTGTCCTGTGCCTCAGCAGCAACATGTAAACTAGCGTCAAGTTAAGAGCACTGCCTTGAGCTGAAAGCTCCTTACCGCTCACTTACTGCACAAGAACGCCCGCTCCTTCAAGCCGGAGTCGAACCAGCGACCTAACGACGACTTTGCTTTGCTTTTTTTCCACTGCAGTCCTCCGCTCTACCACCTGAAAATCGAAGGGAAGTGGCAAAGGTGTCTCGCTTTGGTGATTGTCCGCCGTGCGCCTTTTGACGCTCCCGGCCTGGTGTACCTGCTGATGCCGCAGTGTTGTGGGACTGTGAGTTGCCAGCTGCTCTGTACAGGCTGGGCCTGTGGCGCAATGGATAACGCGTCTGACTACGGATCAGAAGATTGTAGGTTCGACTCCTACCTGGCTCGAACTTTTTTACGCACTTTGCATTATGGCGCTAGATGCCTCGCAAGCGCACCTACTTGGTCATGCTGCCCAGCAGTTTGCATGGCAAGTGCCTTCTTAGCGCAGTAGGCAGCGCGTCAGTCTCATAATCTGAAGGTCCTGAGTTCGATCCTCAGAGAAGGCATTGATACTTGCAAAGCATTTTTATCCCTCATCTCAGCTTTCCATTTTTGCTGCACAAGACTATCGACAAGACTTGCTGCTACGGCACACCAAAGGATTTGATGTCCCTTGGCCCCTCTGTACCTCAGCGTGTGGAGACCCTTCGGAAGTACACGGGTTCACCGACAGCTGACACCACTGTTGCGTTTGAGCCATTGCCCCGAGCCAAAAGAGGAGTGGAGAATGCAGGCATCTATCCCGCTACCTCTCACATGCAAAGCGAGCGCTCTACCATTTGAGCTAATTCCCAAGCTGCGTCTTACAATTGCACCAAGTTTGCTTCTCAGTAGCTCCTTAGCACTCGCCTCTGAGTTGCTGCGCCACCAGCAGGGATCTCCTGCTTTGGGTTAGCCCGCTCCCTGATCTCTTTCAACGCTTTGCTCCAATCGGCGTTACCGAGCAACGGCAGGGCGGGAAGTCAGAGAAATGGGGAAAGAAGCCGAGAAAGAGCCCGAGCCGACGGAAGGGAAGCGAGGTGACCGGAAAGTAGCAGCCGCCACGAGCGTGAGGGAGCAGCCGAGAGCCCTGTCTGACTGATAGATGAATTCTTTTGCCTGAGGTTTTGCCTGAAAGAGAGTGGTGGGTGTTTTGGTGCATTGCTGCTCAAAGGCACTCCCTGCTGGTGTGCAGATGCAACTGCTCAAGCAATGGAGGTGTCCTGTGCCTCAGCAGCAACATGTAAACTAGCGTCAAGTTAAGAGCACTGCCTTGAGCTAAAAGCTCCTTACCGCTCACTTACTGCACAAGAACGCCCGCTCCTTCAAGCCGGAGTCGAACCAGCGACCTAACGACGACTTTGCTTTGCTTTTTTTCCACTGCAGTCCTCCGCTCTACCACCTGAAAATCGAAGGGAAGCGGCAAAGGTGTCTCGCTTTGGTGATTGTCCGCCGTGCGCCTTTTGACGCTCCCGGCCTGGTGTACCTGCTGATGCCGCAGTGTTGTGGGACTGTGAGTTGCCAGCTGCTCTGTACAGGCTGGGCCTGTGGCGCAATGGATAACGCGTCTGACTACGGATCAGAAGATTGTAGGTTCGACTCCTACCTGGCTCGAACTTTTTTACGCACTTTGCATTATGGCGCTAGATGCCTCGCAAGCGCACCTACTTGGTCATGCTGCCCAGCAGTTTGCATGGCAAGTGCCTTCTTAGCGCAGTAGGCAGCGCGTCAGTCTCATAATCTGAAGGTCCTGAGTTCGATCCTCAGAGAAGGCATTGATACTTGCAAAGCATTTTTATCCCTCATCTCAGCTTTCCATTTTTGCTGCACAAGACTATCGACAAGACTTGCTGCTACGGCACACCAAAGGATTTGATGTCCCTTGGCCCCTCTGTACCTCAGCGTGTGGAGACCCTTCGGAAGTACACGGGTTCACCGACAGCTGACACCACTGTTGCGTTTGAGCCATTGCCCCGAGCCAAAAGAGGAGTGGAGAATGCAGGCATCGATCCCGCTACCTCTCACATGCAAAGCGAGCGCTCTACCATTTGAGCTAATTCCCAAGCTGCGTCTTACAATTGCACCAAGTTTGCTTCTCAGTAGCTCCTTAGCACTCGCCTCTGAGTTGCTGCGCCACCAGCAGGGATCTCCTGCTTTGGGTTAGCCCGCTCCCTGATCTCTTTCAACGCTTTGCTCCAATCGGCGTTACCGAGCAACGGCAGGGCGGGAAGTCAGAGAAATGGGGAAAGAAGCCGAGAAAGAGCCCGAGCCGACGGAAGGGAAGCGAGGTGACCGGAAAGTAGCAGCCGCCACGAGCGTGAGGGAGCAGCCGAGAGCCCTGTCTGACTGATAGATGAATTCTTTTGCCTGAGGTTTTGCCTGAAAGAGAGTGGTGGGTGTTTTGGTGCATTGCTGCTCAAAGGCACTCCCTGCTGGTGTGCAGATGCAACTGCTCAAGCAATGGAGGTGTCCTGTGCCTCAGCAGCAACATGTAAACTAGCGTCAAGTTAAGAGCACTGCCTTGAGCTAAAAGCTCCTTACCGCTCACTTACTGCACAAGAACGCCCGCTCCTTCAAGCCGGAGTCGAACCAGCGACCTAACGACGACTTTGCTTTGCTTTTTTTCCACTGCAGTCCTCCGCTCTACCACCTGAAAATCGAAGGGAAGCGGCAAAGGTGTCTCGCTTTGGTGATTGTCCGCCGTGCGCCTTTTGACGCTCGCGGCCTGGTGTACCTGCTGATGCCGCAGTGTTGTGGGACTGTGAGTTGCCCGCTGCTCTGGAGAGGCTGTGCCAGTGGCGCATTGGATAACGCGTCTCACTACGGATCAGAAGATTGTAGGTTCGACTCCTACCTGGCTTAATCTTTTTTACGCACTTTGCATTATGGCTCTAGATGCCTCGCAAGCGCACCTACTTGGTCATGCTGCCCAGCAGTTTGCACGGCCAGTGCCTTCTTAGCGCAGTAGGCAGCGCGTCAGTCTCATAATCTAAAGATCCTGAGTTCAATCCTCAGAGAAGGCATTGATACTTGCAAAGCTTTTTTATCCCTCATCTCAGCTTTCCATTTTGGCTGCACAAGACTTGCTGCTACGGCACACCAAAGGATTTGATGTCCCTTGGCCCCTCTGTCCCTCAGCGTGTGGAGACCCTTCGGAAGTACACAGGTTCACCGACAGCTGACACCACTGTTGCGTTTGAGCCATTGCCCCGAGCCAAAAGAGGAGTGGAGAATGCAGGCATCGATCCCGCTACCTCTCACATGCAAAGCGAGCGCTCTACCATTTGAGCTAATTCCCCAGCTGCGTCTTACAATTGCACCAAGTTTGCTTCTCAGTAGCTCCTTAGCACTCGCCTCTGAGTTGCTGCGCCACCAGCAGGGATCTCCTGCTTTGGGTTAGCCCGCTCCCTGATCTCTTTCAACGCTTTGCTCCAATCGGCGTTACCGAGCAACGGCAGGGCGGGAAGTCAGAGAAATGGGGAAAGAAGCCGAGAAAGAGCCCGAGCCGACGGAAGGGAAGCGAGGTGACCGGAAAGTAGCAGCCGCCACGAGCGTGAGGGAGCAGCCGAGAGCCCTGTCTGACTGATAGATGAATTCTTTTGCCTGAGGTTTTGCCTGAAAGAGAGTGGTGGGTGTTTTGGTGCATTGCTGCTCAAAGGCACTCCCTGCTGGTGTGCAGATGCAACTGCTCAAGCAATGGAGGTGTCCTGTGCCTCAGCAGCAACATGTAAACTAGCGTCAAGTTAAGAGCACTGCCTTGAGCTGAAAGCTCCTTACCGCTCACTTACTGCACAAGAACGCCCGCTCCTTCAAGCCGGAGTCGAACCAGCGACCTAACGACGACTTTGCTTTGCTTTTTTTCCACTGCAGTCCTCCGCTCTACCACCTGAAAATCGAAGGGAAGTGGCAAAGGTGTCTCGCTTTGGTGATTGTCCGCCGTGCGCCTTTTGACGCTCCCGGCCTGGTGTACCTGCTGATGCCGCAGTGTTGTGGGACTGTGAGTTGCCAGCTGCTCTGTACAGGCTGGGCCTGTGGCGCAATGGATAACGCGTCTGACTACGGATCAGAAGATTGTAGGTTCTACTCCTACCTGGCTCGAACTTTTTTACGCACTTTGCATTATGGCGCTAGATGCCTCGCAAGCGCACCTACTTGGTCATGCTGCCCAGCAGTTTGCATGGCAAGTGCCTTCTTAGCGCAGTAGGCAGCGCGTCAGTCTCATAATCTGAAGGTCCTGAGTTCGATCCTCAGAGAAGGCATTGATACTTGCAAAGCATTTTTATCCCTCATCTCAGCTTTCCATTTTTGCTGCACAAGACTATCGACAAGACTTGCTGCTACGGCACACCAAAGGATTTGATGTCCCTTGGCCCCTCTGTACCTCAGCGTGTGGAGACCCTTCGGAAGTACACGGGTTCACCGACAGCTGACACCACTGTTGCGTTTGAGCCATTGCCCCGAGCCAAAAGAGGAGTGGAGAATGCAGGCATCTATCCCGCTACCTCTCACATGCAAAGCGAGCGCTCTACCATTTGAGCTAATTCCCAAGCTGCGTCTTACAATTGCACCAAGTTTGCTTCTCAGTAGCTCCTTAGCACTCGCCTCTGAGTTGCTGCGCCACCAGCAGGGATCTCCTGCTTTGGGTTAGCCCGCTCCCTGATCTCTTTCAACGCTTTGCTCCAATCGGCGTTACCGAGCAACGGCAGGGCGGGAAGTCAGAGAAATGGGGAAAGAAGCCGAGAAAGAGCCCGAGCCGACGGAAGGGAAGCGAGGTGACCGGAAAGTAGCAGCCGCCACGAGCGTGAGGGAGCAGCCGAGAGCCCTGTCTGACTGATAGATGAATTCTTTTGCCTGAGGTTTTGCCTGAAAGAGAGTGGTGGGTGTTTTGGTGCATTGCTGCTCAAAGGCACTCCCTGCTGGTGTGCAGATGCAACTGCTCAAGCAATGGAGGTGTCCTGTGCCTCAGCAGCAACATGTAAACTAGCGTCAAGTTAAGAGCACTGCCTTGAGCTAAAAGCTCCTTACCGCTCACTTACTGCACAAGAACGCCCGCTCCTTCAAGCCGGAGTCGAACCAGCGACCTAACGACGACTTTGCTTTGCTTTTTTTCCACTGCAGTCCTCCGCTCTACCACCTGAAAATCGAAGGGAAGCGGCAAAGGTGTCTCGCTTTGGTGATTGTCCGCCGTGCGCCTTTTGACGCTCCCGGCCTGGTGTACCTGCTGATGCCGCAGTGTTGTGGGACTGTGAGTTGCCAGCTGCTCTGTACAGGCTGGGCCTGTGGCGCAATGGATAACGCGTCTGACTACGGATCAGAAGATTGTAGGTTCGACTCCTACCTGGCTCGAACTTTTTTACGCACTTTGCATTATGGCGCTAGATGCCTCGCAAGCGCACCTACTTGGTCATGCTGCCCAGCAGTTTGCATGGCAAGTGCCTTCTTAGCGCAGTAGGCAGCGCGTCAGTCTCATAATCTGAAGGTCCTGAGTTCGATCCTCAGAGAAGGCATTGATACTTGCAAAGCATTTTTATCCCTCATCTCAGCTTTCCATTTTTGCTGCACAAGACTATCGACAAGACTTGCTGCTACGGCACACCAAAGGATTTGATGTCCCTTGGCCCCTCTGTACCTCAGCGTGTGGAGACCCTTCGGAAGTACACGGGTTCACCGACAGCTGACACCACTGTTGCGTTTGAGCCATTGCCCCGAGCCAAAAGAGGAGTGGAGAATGCAGGCATCGATCCCGCTACCTCTCACATGCAAAGCGAGCGCTCTACCATTTGAGCTAATTCCCAAGCTGCGTCTTACAATTGCACCAAGTTTGCTTCTCAGTAGCTCCTTAGCACTCGCCTCTGAGTTGCTGCGCCACCAGCAGGGATCTCCTGCTTTGGGTTAGCCCGCTCCCTGATCTCTTTCAACGCTTTGCTCCAATCGGCGTTACCGAGCAACGGCAGGGCGGGAAGTCAGAGAAATGGGGAAAGAAGCCGAGAAAGAGCCCGAGCCGACGGAAGGGAAGCGAGGTGACCGGAAAGTAGCAGCCGCCACGAGCGTGAGGGAGCAGCCGAGAGCCCTGTCTGACTGATAGATGAATTCTTTTGCCTGAGGTTTTGCCTGAAAGAGAGTGGTGGGTGTTTTGGTGCATTGCTGCTCAAAGGCACTCCCTGCTGGTGTGCAGATGCAACTGCTCAAGCAATGGAGGTGTCCTGTGCCTCAGCAGCAACATGTAAACTAGCGTCAAGTTAAGAGCACTGCCTTGAGCTAAAAGCTCCTTACCGCTCACTTACTGCACAAGAACGCCCGCTCCTTCAAGCCGGAGTCGAACCAGCGACCTAACGACGACTTTGCTTTGCTTTTTTTCCACTGCAGTCCTCCGCTCTACCACCTGAAAATCGAAGGGAAGCGGCAAAGGTGTCTCGCTTTGGTGATTGTCCGCCGTGCGCCTTTTGACGCTCGCGGCCTGGTGTACCTGCTGATGCCGCAGTGTTGTGGGACTGTGAGTTGCCCGCTGCTCTGGAGAGGCTGTGCCAGTGGCGCAATGGATAACGCGTCTCACTACGGATCAGAAGATTGTAGGTTCGACTCCTACCTGGCTTAATCTTTTTTACGCACTTTGCATTATGGCTCTAGATGCCTCGCAAGCGCACCTACTTGGTCATGCTGCCCAGCAGTTTGCACGGCCAGTGCCTTCTTAGCGCAGTAGGCAGCGCGTCAGTCTCATAATCTAAAGATCCTGAGTTCAATCCTCAGAGAAGGCATTGATACTTGCAAAGCTTTTTTATCCCTCATCTCAGCTTTCCATTTTGGCTGCACAAGACTTGCTGCTACGGCACACCAAAGGATTTGATGTCCCTTGGCCCCTCTGTCCCTCAGCGTGTGGAGACCCTTCGGAAGTACACAGGTTCACCGACAGCTGACACCACTGTTGCGTTTGAGCCATTGCCCCGAGCCAAAAGAGGAGTGGAGAATGCAGGCATCGATCCCGCTACCTCTCACATGCAAAGCGAGCGCTCTACCATTTGAGCTAATTCCCCAGCTGCGTCTTACAATTGCACCAAGTTTGCTTCTCAGTAGCTCCTTAGCACTCGCCTCTGAGTTGCTGCGCCACCAGCAGGGATCTCCTGCTTTGGGTTAGCCCGCTCCCTGATCTCTTTCAACGCTTTGCTCCAATCGGCGTTACCGAGCAACGGCAGGGCGGGAAGTCAGAGAAATGGGGAAAGAAGCCGAGAAAGAGCCCGAGCCGACGGAAGGGAAGCGAGGTGACCGGAAAGTAGCAGCCGCCACGAGCGTGAGGGAGCAGCCGAGAGCCCTGTCTGACTGATAGATGAATTCTTTTGCCTGAGGTTTTGCCTGAAAGAGAGTGGTGGGTGTTTTGGTGCATTGCTGCTCAAAGGCACTCCCTGCTGGTGTGCAGATGCAACTGCTCAAGCAATGGAGGTGTCCTGTGCCTCAGCAGCAACATGTAAACTAGCGTCAAGTTAAGAGCACTGCCTTGAGCTGAAAGCTCCTTACCGCTCACTTACTGCACAAGAACGCCCGCTCCTTCAAGCCGGAGTCGAACCAGCGACCTAACGACGACTTTGCTTTGCTTTTTTTCCACTGCAGTCCTCCGCTCTACCACCTGAAAATCGAAGGGAAGTGGCAAAGGTGTCTCGCTTTGGTGATTGTCCGCCGTGCGCCTTTTGACGCTCCCGGCCTGGTGTACCTGCTGATGCCGCAGTGTTGTGGGACTGTGAGTTGCCAGCTGCTCTGTACAGGCTGGGCCTGTGGCGCAATGGATAACGCGTCTGACTACGGATCAGAAGATTGTAGGTTCGACTCCTACCTGGCTCGAACTTTTTTACGCACTTTGCATTATGGCGCTAGATGCCTCGCAAGCGCACCTACTTGGTCATGCTGCCCAGCAGTTTGCATGGCAAGTGCCTTCTTAGCGCAGTAGGCAGCGCGTCAGTCTCATAATCTGAAGGTCCTGAGTTCGATCCTCAGAGAAGGCATTGATACTTGCAAAGCATTTTTATCCCTCATCTCAGCTTTCCATTTTTGCTGCACAAGACTATCGACAAGACTTGCTGCTACGGCACACCAAAGGATTTGATGTCCCTTGGCCCCTCTGTACCTCAGCGTGTGGAGACCCTTCGGAAGTACACGGGTTCACCGACAGCTGACACCACTGTTGCGTTTGAGCCATTGCCCCGAGCCAAAAGAGGAGTGGAGAATGCAGGCATCTATCCCGCTACCTCTCACATGCAAAGCGAGCGCTCTACCATTTGAGCTAATTCCCAAGCTGCGTCTTACAATTGCACCAAGTTTGCTTCTCAGTAGCTCCTTAGCACTCGCCTCTGAGTTGCTGCGCCACCAGCAGGGATCTCCTGCTTTGGGTTAGCCCGCTCCCTGATCTCTTTCAACGCTTTGCTCCAATCGGCGTTACCGAGCAACGGCAGGGCGGGAAGTCAGAGAAATGGGGAAAGAAGCCGAGAAAGAGCCCGAGCCGACGGAAGGGAAGCGAGGTGACCGGAAAGTAGCAGCCGCCACGAGCGTGAGGGAGCAGCCGAGAGCCCTGTCTGACTGATAGATGAATTCTTTTGCCTGAGGTTTTGCCTGAAAGAGAGTGGTGGGTGTTTTGGTGCATTGCTGCTCAAAGGCACTCCCTGCTGGTGTGCAGATGCAACTGCTCAAGCAATGGAGGTGTCCTGTGCCTCAGCAGCAACATGTAAACTAGCGTCAAGTTAAGAGCACTGCCTTGAGCTAAAAGCTCCTTACCGCTCACTTACTGCACAAGAACGCCCGCTCCTTCAAGCCGGAGTCGAACCAGCGACCTAACGACGACTTTGCTTTGCTTTTTTTCCACTGCAGTCCTCCGCTCTACCACCTGAAAATCGAAGGGAAGCGGCAAAGGTGTCTCGCTTTGGTGATTGTCCGCCGTGCGCCTTTTGACGCTCCCGGCCTGGTGTACCTGCTGATGCCGCAGTGTTGTGGGACTGTGAGTTGCCAGCTGCTCTGTACAGGCTGGGCCTGTGGCGCAATGGATAACGCGTCTGACTACGGATCAGAAGATTGTAGGTTCGACTCCTACCTGGCTCGAACTTTTTTACGCACTTTGCATTATGGCGCTAGATGCCTCGCAAGCGCACCTACTTGGTCATGCTGCCCAGCAGTTTGCATGGCAAGTGCCTTCTTAGCGCAGTAGGCAGCGCGTCAGTCTCATAATCTGAAGGTCCTGAGTTCGATCCTCAGAGAAGGCATTGATACTTGCAAAGCATTTTTATCCCTCATCTCAGCTTTCCATTTTTGCTGCACAAGACTATCGACAAGACTTGCTGCTACGGCACACCAAAGGATTTGATGTCCCTTGGCCCCTCTGTACCTCAGCGTGTGGAGACCCTTCGGAAGTACACGGGTTCACCGACAGCTGACACCACTGTTGCGTTTGAGCCATTGCCCCGAGCCAAAAGAGGAGTGGAGAATGCAGGCATCGATCCCGCTACCTCTCACATGCAAAGCGAGCGCTCTACCATTTGAGCTAATTCCCAAGCTGCGTCTTACAATTGCACCAAGTTTGCTTCTCAGTAGCTCCTTAGCACTCGCCTCTGAGTTGCTGCGCCACCAGCAGGGATCTCCTGCTTTGGGTTAGCCCGCTCCCTGATCTCTTTCAACGCTTTGCTCCAATCGGCGTTACCGAGCAACGGCAGGGCGGGAAGTCAGAGAAATGGGGAAAGAAGCCGAGAAAGAGCCCGAGCCGACGGAAGGGAAGCGAGGTGACCGGAAAGTAGCAGCCGCCACGAGCGTGAGGGAGCAGCCGAGAGCCCTGTCTGACTGATAGATGAATTCTTTTGCCTGAGGTTTTGCCTGAAAGAGAGTGGTGGGTGTTTTGGTGCATTGCTGCTCAAAGGCACTCCCTGCTGGTGTGCAGATGCAACTGCTCAAGCAATGGAGGTGTCCTGTGCCTCAGCAGCAACATGTAAACTAGCGTCAAGTTAAGAGCACTGCCTTGAGCTAAAAGCTCCTTACCGCTCACTTACTGCACAAGAACGCCCGCTCCTTCAAGCCGGAGTCGAACCAGCGACCTAACGACGACTTTGCTTTGCTTTTTTTCCACTGCAGTCCTCCGCTCTACCACCTGAAAATCGAAGGGAAGCGGCAAAGGTGTCTCGCTTTGGTGATTGTCCGCCGTGCGCCTTTTGACGCTCGCGGCCTGGTGTACCTGCTGATGCCGCAGTGTTGTGGGACTGTGAGTTGCCCGCTGCTCTGGAGAGGCTGTGCCAGTGGCGCAATGGATAACGCGTCTCACTACGGATCAGAAGATTGTAGGTTCGACTCCTACCTGGCTTAATCTTTTTTACGCACTTTGCATTATGGCTCTAGATGCCTCGCAAGCGCACCTACTTGGTCATGCTGCCCAGCAGTTTGCACGGCCAGTGCCTTCTTAGCGCAGTAGGCAGCGCGTCAGTCTCATAATCTAAAGATCCTGAGTTCAATCCTCAGAGAAGGCATTGATACTTGCAAAGCTTTTTTATCCCTCATCTCAGCTTTCCATTTTGGCTGCACAAGACTTGCTGCTACGGCACACCAAAGGATTTGATGTCCCTTGGCCCCTCTGTCCCTCAGCGTGTGGAGACCCTTCGGAAGTACACAGGTTCACCGACAGCTGACACCACTGTTGCGTTTGAGCCATTGCCCCGAGCCAAAAGAGGAGTGGAGAATGCAGGCATCGATCCCGCTACCTCTCACATGCAAAGCGAGCGCTCTACCATTTGAGCTAATTCCCCAGCTGCGTCTTACAATTGCACCAAGTTTGCTTCTCAGTAGCTCCTTAGCACTCGCCTCTGAGTTGCTGCGCCACCAGCAGGGATCTCCTGCTTTGGGTTAGCCCGCTCCCTGATCTCTTTCAACGCTTTGCTCCAATCGGCGTTACCGAGCAACGGCAGGGCGGGAAGTCAGAGAAATGGGGAAAGAAGCCGAGAAAGAGCCCGAGCCGACGGAAGGGAAGCGAGGTGACCGGAAAGTAGCAGCCGCCACGAGCGTGAGGGAGCAGCCGAGAGCCCTGTCTGACTGATAGATGAATTCTTTTGCCTGAGGTTTTGCCTGAAAGAGAGTGGTGGGTGTTTTGGTGCATTGCTGCTCAAAGGCACTCCCTGCTGGTGTGCAGATGCAACTGCTCAAGCAATGGAGGTGTCCTGTGCCTCAGCAGCAACATGTAAACTAGCGTCAAGTTAAGAGCACTGCCTTGAGCTGAAAGCTCCTTACCGCTCACTTACTGCACAAGAACGCCCGCTCCTTCAAGCCGGAGTCGAACCAGCGACCTAACGACGACTTTGCTTTGCTTTTTTTCCACTGCAGTCCTCCGCTCTACCACCTGAAAATCGAAGGGAAGTGGCAAAGGTGTCTCGCTTTGGTGATTGTCCGCCGTGCGCCTTTTGACGCTCCCGGCCTGGTGTACCTGCTGATGCCGCAGTGTTGTGGGACTGTGAGTTGCCAGCTGCTCTGTACAGGCTGGGCCTGTGGCGCAATGGATAACGCGTCTGACTACGGATCAGAAGATTGTAGGTTCGACTCCTACCTGGCTCGAACTTTTTTACGCACTTTGCATTATGGCGCTAGATGCCTCGCAAGCGCACCTACTTGGTCATGCTGCCCAGCAGTTTGCATGGCAAGTGCCTTCTTAGCGCAGTAGGCAGCGCGTCAGTCTCATAATCTGAAGGTCCTGAGTTCGATCCTCAGAGAAGGCATTGATACTTGCAAAGCATTTTTATCCCTCATCTCAGCTTTCCATTTTTGCTGCACAAGACTATCGACAAGACTTGCTGCTACGGCACACCAAAGGATTTGATGTCCCTTGGCCCCTCTGTACCTCAGCGTGTGGAGACCCTTCGGAAGTACACGGGTTCACCGACAGCTGACACCACTGTTGCGTTTGAGCCATTGCCCCGAGCCAAAAGAGGAGTGGAGAATGCAGGCATCTATCCCGCTACCTCTCACATGCAAAGCGAGCGCTCTACCATTTGAGCTAATTCCCAAGCTGCGTCTTACAATTGCACCAAGTTTGCTTCTCAGTAGCTCCTTAGCACTCGCCTCTGAGTTGCTGCGCCACCAGCAGGGATCTCCTGCTTTGGGTTAGCCCGCTCCCTGATCTCTTTCAACGCTTTGCTCCAATCGGCGTTACCGAGCAACGGCAGGGCGGGAAGTCAGAGAAATGGGGAAAGAAGCCGAGAAAGAGCCCGAGCCGACGGAAGGGAAGCGAGGTGACCGGAAAGTAGCAGCCGCCACGAGCGTGAGGGAGCAGCCGAGAGCCCTGTCTGACTGATAGATGAATTCTTTTGCCTGAGGTTTTGCCTGAAAGAGAGTGGTGGGTGTTTTGGTGCATTGCTGCTCAAAGGCACTCCCTGCTGGTGTGCAGATGCAACTGCTCAAGCAATGGAGGTGTCCTGTGCCTCAGCAGCAACATGTAAACTAGCGTCAAGTTAAGAGCACTGCCTTGAGCTAAAAGCTCCTTACCGCTCACTTACTGCACAAGAACGCCCGCTCCTTCAAGCCGGAGTCGAACCAGCGACCTAACGACGACTTTGCTTTGCTTTTTTTCCACTGCAGTCCTCCGCTCTACCACCTGAAAATCGAAGGGAAGCGGCAAAGGTGTCTCGCTTTGGTGATTGTCCGCCGTGCGCCTTTTGACGCTCGCGGCCTGGTGTACCTGCTGATGCCGCAGTGTTGTGGGACTGTGAGTTGCCCGCTGCTCTGGAGAGGCTGTGCCAGTGGCGCAATGGATAACGCGTCTCACTACGGATCAGAAGATTGTAGGTTCGACTCCTACCTGGCTTAATCTTTTTTACGCACTTTGCATTATGGCTCTAGATGCCTCGCAAGCGCACCTACTTGGTCATGCTGCCCAGCAGTTTGCACGGCCAGTGCCTTCTTAGCGCAGTAGGCAGCGCGTCAGTCTCATAATCTAAAGATCCTGAGTTCAATCCTCAGAGAAGGCATTGATACTTGCAAAGCTTTTTTATCCCTCATCTCAGCTTTCCATTTTGGCTGCACAAGACTTGCTGCTACGGCACACCAAAGGATTTGATGTCCCTTGGCCCCTCTGTCCCTCAGCGTGTGGAGACCCTTCGGAAGTACACAGGTTCACCGACAGCTGACACCACTGTTGCGTTTGAGCCATTGCCCCGAGCCAAAAGAGGAGTGGAGAATGCAGGCATCGATCCCGCTACCTCTCACATGCAAAGCGAGCGCTCTACCATTTGAGCTAATTCCCCAGCTGCGTCTTACAATTGCACCAAGTTTGCTTCTCAGTAGCTCCTTAGCACTCGCCTCTGAGTTGCTGCGCCACCAGCAGGGATCTCCTGCTTTGGGTTAGCCCGCTCCCTGATCTCTTTCAACGCTTTGCTCCAATCGGCGTTACCGAGCAACGGCAGGGCGGGAAGTCAGAGAAATGGGGAAAGAAGCCGAGAAAGAGCCCGAGCCGACGGAAGGGAAGCGAGGTGACCGGAAAGTAGCAGCCGCCACGAGCGTGAGGGAGCAGCCGAGAGCCCTGTCTGACTGATAGATGAATTCTTTTGCCTGAGGTTTTGCCTGAAAGAGAGTGGTGGGTGTTTTGGTGCATTGCTGCTCAAAGGCACTCCCTGCTGGTGTGCAGATGCAACTGCTCAAGCAATGGAGGTGTCCTGTGCCTCAGCAGCAACATGTAAACTAGCGTCAAGTTAAGAGCACTGCCTTGAGCTGAAAGCTCCTTACCGCTCACTTACTGCACAAGAACGCCCGCTCCTTCAAGCCGGAGTCGAACCAGCGACCTAACGACGACTTTGCTTTGCTTTTTTTCCACTGCAGTCCTCCGCTCTACCACCTGAAAATCGAAGGGAAGTGGCAAAGGTGTCTCGCTTTGGTGATTGTCCGCCGTGCGCCTTTTGACGCTCCCGGCCTGGTGTACCTGCTGATGCCGCAGTGTTGTGGGACTGTGAGTTGCCAGCTGCTCTGTACAGGCTGGGCCTGTGGCGCAATGGATAACGCGTCTGACTACGGATCAGAAGATTGTAGGTTCGACTCCTACCTGGCTCGAACTTTTTTACGCACTTTGCATTATGGCGCTAGATGCCTCGCAAGCGCACCTACTTGGTCATGCTGCCCAGCAGTTTGCATGGCAAGTGCCTTCTTAGCGCAGTAGGCAGCGCGTCAGTCTCATAATCTGAAGGTCCTGAGTTCGATCCTCAGAGAAGGCATTGATACTTGCAAAGCATTTTTATCCCTCATCTCAGCTTTCCATTTTTGCTGCACAAGACTATCGACAAGACTTGCTGCTACGGCACACCAAAGGATTTGATGTCCCTTGGCCCCTCTGTACCTCAGCGTGTGGAGACCCTTCGGAAGTACACGGGTTCACCGACAGCTGACACCACTGTTGCGTTTGAGCCATTGCCCCGAGCCAAAAGAGGAGTGGAGAATGCAGGCATCTATCCCGCTACCTCTCACATGCAAAGCGAGCGCTCTACCATTTGAGCTAATTCCCAAGCTGCGTCTTACAATTGCACCAAGTTTGCTTCTCAGTAGCTCCTTAGCACTCGCCTCTGAGTTGCTGCGCCACCAGCAGGGATCTCCTGCTTTGGGTTAGCCCGCTCCCTGATCTCTTTCAACGCTTTGCTCCAATCGGCGTTACCGAGCAACGGCAGGGCGGGAAGTCAGAGAAATGGGGAAAGAAGCCGAGAAAGAGCCCGAGCCGACGGAAGGGAAGCGAGGTGACCGGAAAGTAGCAGCCGCCACGAGCGTGAGGGAGCAGCCGAGAGCCCTGTCTGACTGATAGATGAATTCTTTTGCCTGAGGTTTTGCCTGAAAGAGAGTGGTGGGTGTTTTGGTGCATTGCTGCTCAAAGGCACTCCCTGCTGGTGTGCAGATGCAACTGCTCAAGCAATGGAGGTGTCCTGTGCCTCAGCAGCAACATGTAAACTAGCGTCAAGTTAAGAGCACTGCCTTGAGCTAAAAGCTCCTTACCGCTCACTTACTGCACAAGAACGCCCGCTCCTTCAAGCCGGAGTCGAACCAGCGACCTAACGACGACTTTGCTTTGCTTTTTTTCCACTGCAGTCCTCCGCTCTACCACCTGAAAATCGAAGGGAAGCGGCAAAGGTGTCTCGCTTTGGTGATTGTCCGCCGTGCGCCTTTTGACGCTCGCGGCCTGGTGTACCTGCTGATGCCGCAGTGTTGTGGGACTGTGAGTTGCCCGCTGCTCTGGAGAGGCTGTGCCAGTGGCGCAATGGATAACGCGTCTCACTACGGATCAGAAGATTGTAGGTTCGACTCCTACCTGGCTTAATCTTTTTTACGCACTTTGCATTATGGCTCTAGATGCCTCGCAAGCGCACCTACTTGGTCATGCTGCCCAGCAGTTTGCACGGCCAGTGCCTTCTTAGCGCAGTAGGCAGCGCGTCAGTCTCATAATCTAAAGATCCTGAGTTCAATCCTCAGAGAAGGCATTGATACTTGCAAAGCTTTTTTATCCCTCATCTCAGCTTTCCATTTTGGCTGCACAAGACTTGCTGCTACGGCACACCA
>NW_028225536.1:167500-175000 GCF_052327205.1 Somniosus microcephalus | reverse complement strand
ATTTGATGTCCCTTGGCCCCTCTGTACCTCAGCGTGTGGAGACCCTTCGGAAGTACACGGGTTCACCGACAGCTGACACCACTGTTGCGTTTGAGCCATTGCCCCGAGCCAAAAGAGGAGTGGAGAATGCAGGCATCTATCCCGCTACCTCTCACATGCAAAGCGAGCGCTCTACCATTTGAGCTAATTCCCAAGCTGCGTCTTACAATTGCACCAAGTTTGCTTCTCAGTAGCTCCTTAGCACTCGCCTCTGAGTTGCTGCGCCACCAGCAGGGATCTCCTGCTTTGGGTTAGCCCGCTCCCTGATCTCTTTCAACGCTTTGCTCCAATCGGCGTTACCGAGCAACGGCAGGGCGGGAAGTCAGAGAAATGGGGAAAGAAGCCGAGAAAGAGCCCGAGCCGACGGAAGGGAAGCGAGGTGACCGGAAAGTAGCAGCCGCCACGAGCGTGAGGGAGCAGCCGAGAGCCCTGTCTGACTGATAGATGAATTCTTTTGCCTGAGGTTTTGCCTGAAAGAGAGTGGTGGGTGTTTTGGTGCATTGCTGCTCAAAGGCACTCCCTGCTGGTGTGCAGATGCAACTGCTCAAGCAATGGAGGTGTCCTGTGCCTCAGCAGCAACATGTAAACTAGCGTCAAGTTAAGAGCACTGCCTTGAGCTAAAAGCTCCTTACCGCTCACTTACTGCACAAGAACGCCCGCTCCTTCAAGCCGGAGTCGAACCAGCGACCTAACGACGACTTTGCTTTGCTTTTTTTCCACTGCAGTCCTCCGCTCTACCACCTGAAAATCGAAGGGAAGCGGCAAAGGTGTCTCGCTTTGGTGATTGTCCGCCGTGCGCCTTTTGACGCTCGCGGCCTGGTGTACCTGCTGATGCCGCAGTGTTGTGGGACTGTGAGTTGCCCGCTGCTCTGGAGAGGCTGTGCCAGTGGCGCAATGGATAACGCGTCTCACTACGGATCAGAAGATTGTAGGTTCGACTCCTACCTGGCTTAATCTTTTTTACGCACTTTGCATTATGGCTCTAGATGCCTCGCAAGCGCACCTACTTGGTCATGCTGCCCAGCAGTTTGCACGGCCAGTGCCTTCTTAGCGCAGTAGGCAGCGCGTCAGTCTCATAATCTAAAGATCCTGAGTTCAATCCTCAGAGAAGGCATTGATACTTGCAAAGCTTTTTTATCCCTCATCTCAGCTTTCCATTTTGGCTGCACAAGACTTGCTGCTACGGCACACCAAAGGATTTGATGTCCCTTGGCCCCTCTGTCCCTCAGCGTGTGGAGACCCTTCGGAAGTACACAGGTTCACCGACAGCTGACACCACTGTTGCGTTTGAGCCATTGCCCCGAGCCAAAAGAGGAGTGGAGAATGCAGGCATCGATCCCGCTACCTCTCACATGCAAAGCGAGCGCTCTACCATTTGAGCTAATTCCCCAGCTGCGTCTTACAATTGCACCAAGTTTGCTTCTCAGTAGCTCCTTAGCACTCGCCTCTGAGTTGCTGCGCCACCAGCAGGGATCTCCTGCTTTGGGTTAGCCCGCTCCCTGATCTCTTTCAACGCTTTGCTCCAATCGGCGTTACCGAGCAACGGCAGGGCGGGAAGTCAGAGAAATGGGGAAAGAAGCCGAGAAAGAGCCCGAGCCGACGGAAGGGAAGCGAGGTGACCGGAAAGTAGCAGCCGCCACGAGCGTGAGGGAGCAGCCGAGAGCCCTGTCTGACTGATAGATGAATTCTTTTGCCTGAGGTTTTGCCTGAAAGAGAGTGGTGGGTGTTTTGGTGCATTGCTGCTCAAAGGCACTCCCTGCTGGTGTGCAGATGCAACTGCTCAAGCAATGGAGGTGTCCTGTGCCTCAGCAGCAACATGTAAACTAGCGTCAAGTTAAGAGCACTGCCTTGAGCTGAAAGCTCCTTACCGCTCACTTACTGCACAAGAACGCCCGCTCCTTCAAGCCGGAGTCGAACCAGCGACCTAACGACGACTTTGCTTTGCTTTTTTTCCACTGCAGTCCTCCGCTCTACCACCTGAAAATCGAAGGGAAGTGGCAAAGGTGTCTCGCTTTGGTGATTGTCCGCCGTGCGCCTTTTGACGCTCCCGGCCTGGTGTACCTGCTGATGCCGCAGTGTTGTGGGACTGTGAGTTGCCAGCTGCTCTGTACAGGCTGGGCCTGTGGCGCAATGGATAACGCGTCTGACTACGGATCAGAAGATTGTAGGTTCGACTCCTACCTGGCTCGAACTTTTTTACGCACTTTGCATTATGGCGCTAGATGCCTCGCAAGCGCACCTACTTGGTCATGCTGCCCAGCAGTTTGCATGGCAAGTGCCTTCTTAGCGCAGTAGGCAGCGCGTCAGTCTCATAATCTGAAGGTCCTGAGTTCGATCCTCAGAGAAGGCATTGATACTTGCAAAGCATTTTTATCCCTCATCTCAGCTTTCCATTTTTGCTGCACAAGACTATCGACAAGACTTGCTGCTACGGCACACCAAAGGATTTGATGTCCCTTGGCCCCTCTGTACCTCAGCGTGTGGAGACCCTTCGGAAGTACACGGGTTCACCGACAGCTGACACCACTGTTGCGTTTGAGCCATTGCCCCGAGCCAAAAGAGGAGTGGAGAATGCAGGCATCTATCCCGCTACCTCTCACATGCAAAGCGAGCGCTCTACCATTTGAGCTAATTCCCAAGCTGCGTCTTACAATTGCACCAAGTTTGCTTCTCAGTAGCTCCTTAGCACTCGCCTCTGAGTTGCTGCGCCACCAGCAGGGATCTCCTGCTTTGGGTTAGCCCGCTCCCTGATCTCTTTCAACGCTTTGCTCCAATCGGCGTTACCGAGCAACGGCAGGGCGGGAAGTCAGAGAAATGGGGAAAGAAGCCGAGAAAGAGCCCGAGCCGACGGAAGGGAAGCGAGGTGACCGGAAAGTAGCAGCCGCCACGAGCGTGAGGGAGCAGCCGAGAGCCCTGTCTGACTGATAGATGAATTCTTTTGCCTGAGGTTTTGCCTGAAAGAGAGTGGTGGGTGTTTTGGTGCATTGCTGCTCAAAGGCACTCCCTGCTGGTGTGCAGATGCAACTGCTCAAGCAATGGAGGTGTCCTGTGCCTCAGCAGCAACATGTAAACTAGCGTCAAGTTAAGAGCACTGCCTTGAGCTAAAAGCTCCTTACCGCTCACTTACTGCACAAGAACGCCCGCTCCTTCAAGCCGGAGTCGAACCAGCGACCTAACGACGACTTTGCTTTGCTTTTTTTCCACTGCAGTCCTCCGCTCTACCACCTGAAAATCGAAGGGAAGCGGCAAAGGTGTCTCGCTTTGGTGATTGTCCGCCGTGCGCCTTTTGACGCTCGCGGCCTGGTGTACCTGCTGATGCCGCAGTGTTGTGGGACTGTGAGTTGCCCGCTGCTCTGGAGAGGCTGTGCCAGTGGCGCAATGGATAACGCGTCTCACTACGGATCAGAAGATTGTAGGTTCGACTCCTACCTGGCTTAATCTTTTTTACGCACTTTGCATTATGGCTCTAGATGCCTCGCAAGCGCACCTACTTGGTCATGCTGCCCAGCAGTTTGCACGGCCAGTGCCTTCTTAGCGCAGTAGGCAGCGCGTCAGTCTCATAATCTAAAGATCCTGAGTTCAATCCTCAGAGAAGGCATTGATACTTGCAAAGCTTTTTTATCCCTCATCTCAGCTTTCCATTTTGGCTGCACAAGACTTGCTGCTACGGCACACCAAAGGATTTGATGTCCCTTGGCCCCTCTGTCCCTCAGCGTGTGGAGACCCTTCGGAAGTACACAGGTTCACCGACAGCTGACACCACTGTTGCGTTTGAGCCATTGCCCCGAGCCAAAAGAGGAGTGGAGAATGCAGGCATCGATCCCGCTACCTCTCACATGCAAAGCGAGCGCTCTACCATTTGAGCTAATTCCCCAGCTGCGTCTTACAATTGCACCAAGTTTGCTTCTCAGTAGCTCCTTAGCACTCGCCTCTGAGTTGCTGCGCCACCAGCAGGGATCTCCTGCTTTGGGTTAGCCCGCTCCCTGATCTCTTTCAACGCTTTGCTCCAATCGGCGTTACCGAGCAACGGCAGGGCGGGAAGTCAGAGAAATGGGGAAAGAAGCCGAGAAAGAGCCCGAGCCGACGGAAGGGAAGCGAGGTGACCGGAAAGTAGCAGCCGCCACGAGCGTGAGGGAGCAGCCGAGAGCCCTGTCTGACTGATAGATGAATTCTTTTGCCTGAGGTTTTGCCTGAAAGAGAGTGGTGGGTGTTTTGGTGCATTGCTGCTCAAAGGCACTCCCTGCTGGTGTGCAGATGCAACTGCTCAAGCAATGGAGGTGTCCTGTGCCTCAGCAGCAACATGTAAACTAGCGTCAAGTTAAGAGCACTGCCTTGAGCTGAAAGCTCCTTACCGCTCACTTACTGCACAAGAACGCCCGCTCCTTCAAGCCGGAGTCGAACCAGCGACCTAACGACGACTTTGCTTTGCTTTTTTTCCACTGCAGTCCTCCGCTCTACCACCTGAAAATCGAAGGGAAGTGGCAAAGGTGTCTCGCTTTGGTGATTGTCCGCCGTGCGCCTTTTGACGCTCCCGGCCTGGTGTACCTGCTGATGCCGCAGTGTTGTGGGACTGTGAGTTGCCAGCTGCTCTGTACAGGCTGGGCCTGTGGCGCAATGGATAACGCGTCTGACTACGGATCAGAAGATTGTAGGTTCGACTCCTACCTGGCTCGAACTTTTTTACGCACTTTGCATTATGGCGCTAGATGCCTCGCAAGCGCACCTACTTGGTCATGCTGCCCAGCAGTTTGCATGGCAAGTGCCTTCTTAGCGCAGTAGGCAGCGCGTCAGTCTCATAATCTGAAGGTCCTGAGTTCGATCCTCAGAGAAGGCATTGATACTTGCAAAGCATTTTTATCCCTCATCTCAGCTTTCCATTTTTGCTGCACAAGACTATCGACAAGACTTGCTGCTACGGCACACCAAAGGATTTGATGTCCCTTGGCCCCTCTGTACCTCAGCGTGTGGAGACCCTTCGGAAGTACACGGGTTCACCGACAGCTGACACCACTGTTGCGTTTGAGCCATTGCCCCGAGCCAAAAGAGGAGTGGAGAATGCAGGCATCTATCCCGCTACCTCTCACATGCAAAGCGAGCGCTCTACCATTTGAGCTAATTCCCAAGCTGCGTCTTACAATTGCACCAAGTTTGCTTCTCAGTAGCTCCTTAGCACTCGCCTCTGAGTTGCTGCGCCACCAGCAGGGATCTCCTGCTTTGGGTTAGCCCGCTCCCTGATCTCTTTCAACGCTTTGCTCCAATCGGCGTTACCGAGCAACGGCAGGGCGGGAAGTCAGAGAAATGGGGAAAGAAGCCGAGAAAGAGCCCGAGCCGACGGAAGGGAAGCGAGGTGACCGGAAAGTAGCAGCCGCCACGAGCGTGAGGGAGCAGCCGAGAGCCCTGTCTGACTGATAGATGAATTCTTTTGCCTGAGGTTTTGCCTGAAAGAGAGTGGTGGGTGTTTTGGTGCATTGCTGCTCAAAGGCACTCCCTGCTGGTGTGCAGATGCAACTGCTCAAGCAATGGAGGTGTCCTGTGCCTCAGCAGCAACATGTAAACTAGCGTCAAGTTAAGAGCACTGCCTTGAGCTAAAAGCTCCTTACCGCTCACTTACTGCACAAGAACGCCCGCTCCTTCAAGCCGGAGTCGAACCAGCGACCTAACGACGACTTTGCTTTGCTTTTTTTCCACTGCAGTCCTCCGCTCTACCACCTGAAAATCGAAGGGAAGCGGCAAAGGTGTCTCGCTTTGGTGATTGTCCGCCGTGCGCCTTTTGACGCTCGCGGCCTGGTGTACCTGCTGATGCCGCAGTGTTGTGGGACTGTGAGTTGCCCGCTGCTCTGGAGAGGCTGTGCCAGTGGCGCAATGGATAACGCGTCTCACTACGGATCAGAAGATTGTAGGTTCGACTCCTACCTGGCTTAATCTTTTTTACGCACTTTGCATTATGGCTCTAGATGCCTCGCAAGCGCACCTACTTGGTCATGCTGCCCAGCAGTTTGCACGGCCAGTGCCTTCTTAGCGCAGTAGGCAGCGCGTCAGTCTCATAATCTGAAGGTCCTGAGTTCGATCCTCAGAGAAGGCATTGATACTTGCAAAGCATTTTTATCCCTCATCTCAGCTTTCCATTTTTGCTGCACAAGACTATCGACAAGACTTGCTGCTACGGCACACCAAAGGATTTGATGTCCCTTGGCCCCTCTGTACCTCAGCGTGTGGAGACCCTTCGGAAGTACACGGGTTCACCGACAGCTGACACCACTGTTGCGTTTGAGCCATTGCCCCGAGCCAAAAGAGGAGTGGAGAATGCAGGCATCGATCCCGCTACCTCTCACATGCAAAGCGAGCGCTCTACTATTTGAGCTAATTCCCAAGCTGCGTCTTACAATTGCACCAAGTTTGCTTCTCAGTAGCTCCTTAGCACTCGCCTCTGAGTTGCTGCGCCACCAGCAGGGATCTCCTGCTTTGGGTTAGCCCGCTCCCTGATCTCTTTCAACGCTTTGCTCCAATCGGCGTTACCGAGCAACGGCAGGGCGGGAAGTCAGAGAAATGGGGAAAGAAGCCGAGAAAGAGCCCGAGCCGACGGAAGGGAAGCGAGGTGACCGGAAAGTAGCAGCCGCCACGAGCGTGAGGGAGCAGCCGAGAGCCCTGTCTGACTGATAGATGAATTCTTTTGCCTGAGGTTTTGCCTGAAAGAGAGTGGTGGGTGTTTTGGTGCATTGCTGCTCAAAGGCACTCCCTGCTGGTGTGCAGATGCAACTGCTCAAGCAATGGAGGTGTCCTGTGCCTCAGCAGCAACATGTAAACTAGCGTCAAGTTAAGAGCACTGCCTTGAGCTAAAAGCTCCTTACCGCTCACTTACTGCACAAGAACGCCCGCTCCTTCAAGCCGGAGTCGAACCAGCGACCTAACGACGACTTTGCTTTGCTTTTTTTCCACTGCAGTCCTCCGCTCTACCACCTGAAAATCGAAGGGAAGCGGCAAAGGTGTCTCGCTTTGGTGATTGTCCGCCGTGCGCCTTTTGACGCTCGCGGCCTGGTGTACCTGCTGATGCCGCAGTGTTGTGGGACTGTGAGTTGCCCGCTGCTCTGGAGAGGCTGTGCCAGTGGCGCAATGGATAACGCGTCTCACTACGGATCAGAAGATTGTAGGTTCGACTCCTACCTGGCTTAATCTTTTTTACGCACTTTGCATTATGGCTCTAGATGCCTCGCAAGCGCACCTACTTGGTCATGCTGCCCAGCAGTTTGCACGGCCAGTGCCTTCTTAGCGCAGTAGGCAGCGCGTCAGTCTCATAATCTAAAGATCCTGAGTTCAATCCTCAGAGAAGGCATTGATACTTGCAAAGCTTTTTTATCCCTCATCTCAGCTTTCCATTTTGGCTGCACAAGACTTGCTGCTACGGCACACCAAAGGATTTGATGTCCCTTGGCCCCTCTGTCCCTCAGCGTGTGGAGACCCTTC
>NW_028225536.1:160000-165000 GCF_052327205.1 Somniosus microcephalus | reverse complement strand
TACACGGGTTCACCGACAGCTGACACCACTGTTGCGTTTGAGCCATTGCCCCGAGCCAAAAGAGGAGTGGAGAATGCAGGCATCGATCCCGCTACCTCTCACATGCAAAGCAAGCGCTCTACCATTTGAGCTAATTCCCAAGCTGCCTCTTACAATTGCACCAAGTTTGCTTCTCAGTAGCTCCTTAGCACTCGCCTCTGAGTTGCTGCGCCACCAGCAGGGATCTCCTGCTTTGGGTTAGCCCGCTCCCTGATCTCTTTCAACGCTTTGCTCCAATCGGCGTTACCGAGCAACGGCAGGGCGGGAAGTCAGAGAAATGGGGAAAGAAGCCGAGAAAGAGCCCGAGCCGACGGAAGGGAAGCGAGGTGACCGGAAAGTAGCAGCCGCCACGAGCGTGAGGGAGCAGCCGAGAGCCCTGTCTGACTGATAGATGAATTCTTTTGCCTGAGGTTTTGCCTGAAAGAGAGTGGTGGGTGTTTTGGTGCATTGCTGCTCAAAGGCACTCCCTGCTGGTGTGCAGATGCAACTGCTCAAGCAATGGAGGTGTCCTGTGCCTCAGCAGCAACATGTAAACTAGCGTCAAGTTAAGAGCACTGCCTTGAGCTAAAAGCTCCTTACCGCTCACTTACTGCACAAGAACGCCCGCTCCTTCAAGCCGGAGTCGAACCAGCGACCTAACGACGACTTTGCTTTGCTTTTTTTCCACTGCAGTCCTCCGCTCTACCACCTGAAAATCGAAGGGAAGCGGCAAAGGTGTCTCGCTTTGGTGATTGTCCGCCGTGCGCCTTTTGACGCTCGCGGCCTGGTGTACCTGCTGATGCCGCAGTGTTGTGGGACTGTGAGTTGCCCGCTGCTCTGGAGAGGCTGTGCCAGTGGCGCAATGGATAACGCGTCTCACTACGGATCAGAAGATTGTAGGTTCGACTCCTACCTGGCTTAATCTTTTTTACGCACTTTGCATTATGGCTCTAGATGCCTCGCAAGCGCACCTACTTGGTCATGCTGCCCAGCAGTTTGCACGGCCAGTGCCTTCTTAGCGCAGTAGGCAGCGCGTCAGTCTCATAATCTAAAGATCCTGAGTTCAATCCTCAGAGAAGGCATTGATACTTGCAAAGCTTTTTTATCCCTCATCTCAGCTTTCCATTTTGGCTGCACAAGACTTGCTGCTACGGCACACCAAAGGATTTGATGTCCCTTGGCCCCTCTGTCCCTCAGCGTGTGGAGACCCTTCGGAAGTACACAGGTTCACCGACAGCTGACACCACTGTTGCGTTTGAGCCATTGCCCCGAGCCAAAAGAGGAGTGGAGAATGCAGGCATCGATCCCGCTACCTCTCACATGCAAAGCGAGCGCTCTACCATTTGAGCTAATTCCCCAGCTGCGTCTTACAATTGCACCAAGTTTGCTTCTCAGTAGCTCCTTAGCACTCGCCTCTGAGTTGCTGCGCCACCAGCAGGGATCTCCTGCTTTGGGTTAGCCCGCTCCCTGATCTCTTTCAACGCTTTGCTCCAATCGGCGTTACCGAGCAACGGCAGGGCGGGAAGTCAGAGAAATGGGGAAAGAAGCCGAGAAAGAGCCCGAGCCGACGGAAGGGAAGCGAGGTGACCGGAAAGTAGCAGCCGCCACGAGCGTGAGGGAGCAGCCGAGAGCCCTGTCTGACTGATAGATGAATTCTTTTGCCTGAGGTTTTGCCTGAAAGAGAGTGGTGGGTGTTTTGGTGCATTGCTGCTCAAAGGCACTCCCTGCTGGTGTGCAGATGCAACTGCTCAAGCAATGGAGGTGTCCTGTGCCTCAGCAGCAACATGTAAACTAGCGTCAAGTTAAGAGCACTGCCTTGAGCTGAAAGCTCCTTACCGCTCACTTACTGCACAAGAACGCCCGCTCCTTCAAGCCGGAGTCGAACCAGCGACCTAACGACGACTTTGCTTTGCTTTTTTTCCACTGCAGTCCTCCGCTCTACCACCTGAAAATCGAAGGGAAGTGGCAAAGGTGTCTCGCTTTGGTGATTGTCCGCCGTGCGCCTTTTGACGCTCCCAGCCTGGTGTACCTGCTGATGCCGCAGTGTTGTGGGACTGTGAGTTGCCAGCTGCTCTGTACAGGCTGGGCCTGTGGCGCAATGGATAACGCGTCTGACTACGGATCAGAAGATTGTAGGTTCGACTCCTACCTGGCTCGAACTTTTTTACGCACTTTGCATTATGGCGCTAGATGCCTCGCAAGCGCACCTACTTGGTCATGCTGCCCAGCAGTTTGCATGGCAAGTGCCTTCTTAGCGCAGTAGGCAGCGCGTCAGTCTCATAATCTGAAGGTCCTGAGTTCGATCCTCAGAGAAGGCATTGATACTTGCAAAGCATTTTTATCCCTCATCTCAGCTTTCCATTTTTGCTGCACAAGACTATCGACAAGACTTGCTGCTACGGCACACCAAAGGATTTGATGTCCCTTGGCCCCTCTGTACCTCAGCGTGTGGAGACCCTTCGGAAGTACACGGGTTCACCGACAGCTGACACCACTGTTGCGTTTGAGCCATTGCCCCGAGCCAAAAGAGGAGTGGAGAATGCAGGCATCGATCCCGCTACCTCTCACATGCAAAGCGAGCGCTCTACCATTTGAGCTAATTCCCAAGCTGCGTCTTACAATTGCACCAAGTTTGCTTCTCAGTAGCTCCTTAGCACTCGCCTCTGAGTTGCTGCGCCACCAGCAGGGATCTCCTGCTTTGGGTTAGCCCGCTCCCTGATCTCTTTCAACGCTTTGCTCCAATCGGCGTTACCGAGCAACGGCAGGGCGGGAAGTCAGAGAAATGGGGAAAGAAGCCGAGAAAGAGCCCGAGCCGACGGAAGGGAAGCGAGGTGACCGGAAAGTAGCAGCCGCCACGAGCGTGAGGGAGCAGCCGAGAGCCCTGTCTGACTGATAGATGAATTCTTTTGCCTGAGGTTTTGCCTGAAAGAGAGTGGTGGGTGTTTTGGTGCATTGCTGCTCAAAGGCACTCCCTGCTGGTGTGCAGATGCAACTGCTCAAGCAATGGAGGTGTCCTGTGCCTCAGCAGCAACATGTAAACTAGCGTCAAGTTAAGAGCACTGCCTTGAGCTAAAAGCTCCTTACCGCTCACTTACTGCACAAGAACGCCCGCTCCTTCAAGCCGGAGTCGAACCAGCGACCTAACGACGACTTTGCTTTGCTTTTTTTCCACTGCAGTCCTCCGCTCTACCACCTGAAAATCGAAGGGAAGCGGCAAAGGTGTCTCGCTTTGGTGATTGTCCGCCGTGCGCCTTTTGACGCTCGCGGCCTGGTGTACCTGCTGATGCCGCAGTGTTGTGGGACTGTGAGTTGCCCGCTGCTCTGGAGAGGCTGTGCCAGTGGCGCAATGGATAACGCGTCTCACTACGGATCAGAAGATTGTAGGTTCGACTCCTACCTGGCTTAATCTTTTTTACGCACTTTGCATTATGGCTCTAGATGCCTCGCAAGCGCACCTACTTGGTCATGCTGCCCAGCAGTTTGCACGGCCAGTGCCTTCTTAGCGCAGTAGGCAGCGCGTCAGTCTCATAATCTAAAGATCCTGAGTTCAATCCTCAGAGAAGGCATTGATACTTGCAAAGCTTTTTTATCCCTCATCTCAGCTTTCCATTTTGGCTGCACAAGACTTGCTGCTACGGCACACCAAAGGATTTGATGTCCCTTGGCCCATCTGTCCCTCAGCGTGTGGAGACCCTTCGGAAGTACACAGGTTCACCGACAGCTGACACCACTGTTGCGTTTGAGCCATTGCCCCGAGCCAAAAGAGGAGTGGAGAATGCAGGCATCGATCCCGCTACCTCTCACATGCAAAGCGAGCGCTCTACCATTTGAGCTAATTCCCCAGCTGCGTCTTACAATTGCACCAAGTTTGCTTCTCAGTAGCTCCTTAGCACTCGCCTCTGAGTTGCTGCGCCACCAGCAGGGATCTCCTGCTTTGGGTTAGCCCGCTCCCTGATCTCTTTCAACGCTTTGCTCCAATCGGCGTTACCGAGCAACGGCAGGGCGGGAAGTCAGAGAAATGGGGAAAGAAGCCGAGAAAGAGCCCGAGCCGACGGAAGGGAAGCGAGGTGACCGGAAAGTAGCAGCCGCCACGAGCGTGAGGGAGCAGCCGAGAGCCCTGTCTGACTGATAGATGAATTCTTTTGCCTGAGGTTTTGCCTGAAAGAGAGTGGTGGGTGTTTTGGTGCATTGCTGCTCAAAGGCACTCCCTGCTGGTGTGCAGATGCAACTGCTCAAGCAATGGAGGTGTCCTGTGCCTCAGCAGCAACATGTAAACTAGCGTCAAGTTAAGAGCACTGCCTTGAGCTGAAAGCTCCTTACCGCTCACTTACTGCACAAGAACGCCCGCTCCTTCAAGCCGGAGTCGAACCAGCGACCTAACGACGACTTTGCTTTGCTTTTTTTCCACTGCAGTCCTCCGCTCTACCACCTGAAAATCGAAGGGAAGTGGCAAAGGTGTCTCGCTTTGGTGATTGTCCGCCGTGCGCCTTTTGACGCTCCCAGCCTGGTGTACCTGCTGATGCCGCAGTGTTGTGGGACTGTGAGTTGCCAGCTGCTCTGTACAGGCTGGGCCTGTGGCGCAATGGATAACGCGTCTGACTACGGATCAGAAGATTGTAGGTTCGACTCCTACCTGGCTCGAACTTTTTTACGCACTTTGCATTATGGCGCTAGATGCCTCGCAAGCGCACCTACTTGGTCATGCTGCCCAGCAGTTTGCATGGCAAGTGCCTTCTTAGCGCAGTAGGCAGCGCGTCAGTCTCATAATCTGAAGGTCCTGAGTTCGATCCTCAGAGAAGGCATTGATACTTGCAAAGCATTTTTATCCCTCATCTCAGCTTTCCATTTTTGCTGCACAAGACTATCGACAAGACTTGCTGCTACGGCACACCAAAGGATTTGATGTCCCTTGGCCCCTCTGTACCTCAGCGTGTGGAGACCCTTCGGAAGTACACGGGTTCACCGACAGCTGACACCACTGT
>NW_028225536.1:152500-155000 GCF_052327205.1 Somniosus microcephalus | reverse complement strand
GAGTGGAGAATGCAGGCATCGATCCCGCTACCTCTCACATGCAAAGCGAGCGCTCTACCATTTGAGCTAATTCCCCAGCTGCGTCTTACAATTGCACCAAGTTTGCTTCTCAGTAGCTCCTTAGCACTCGCCTCTGAGTTGCTGCGCCACCAGCAGGGATCTCCTGCTTTGGGTTAGCCCGCTCCCTGATCTCTTTCAACGCTTTGCTCCAATCGGCGTTACCGAGCAACGGCAGGGCGGGAAGTCAGAGAAATGGGGAAAGAAGCCGAGAAAGAGCCCGAGCCGACGGAAGGGAAGCGAGGTGACCGGAAAGTAGCAGCCGCCACGAGCGTGAGGGAGCAGCCGAGAGCCCTGTCTGACTGATAGATGAATTCTTTTGCCTGAGGTTTTGCCTGAAAGAGAGTGGTGGGTGTTTTGGTGCATTGCTGCTCAAAGGCACTCCCTGCTGGTGTGCAGATGCAACTGCTCAAGCAATGGAGGTGTCCTGTGCCTCAGCAGCAACATGTAAACTAGCGTCAAGTTAAGAGCACTGCCTTGAGCTGAAAGCTCCTTACCGCTCACTTACTGCACAAGAACGCCCGCTCCTTCAAGCCGGAGTCGAACCAGCGACCTAACGACGACTTTGCTTTGCTTTTTTTCCACTGCAGTCCTCCGCTCTACCACCTGAAAATCGAAGGGAAGTGGCAAAGGTGTCTCGCTTTGGTGATTGTCCGCCGTGCGCCTTTTGACGCTCCCAGCCTGGTGTACCTGCTGATGCCGCAGTGTTGTGGGACTGTGAGTTGCCAGCTGCTCTGTACAGGCTGGGCCTGTGGCGCAATGGATAACGCGTCTGACTACGGATCAGAAGATTGTAGGTTCGACTCCTACCTGGCTCGAACTTTTTTACGCACTTTGCATTATGGCGCTAGATGCCTCGCAAGCGCACCTACTTGGTCATGCTGCCCAGCAGTTTGCATGGCAAGTGCCTTCTTAGCGCAGTAGGCAGCGCGTCAGTCTCATAATCTGAAGGTCCTGAGTTCGATCCTCAGAGAAGGCATTGATACTTGCAAAGCATTTTTATCCCTCATCTCAGCTTTCCATTTTTGCTGCACAAGACTATCGACAAGACTTGCTGCTACGGCACACCAAAGGATTTGATGTCCCTTGGCCCCTCTGTACCTCAGCGTGTGGAGACCCTTCGGAAGTACACGGGTTCACCGACAGCTGACACCACTGTTGCGTTTGAGCCATTGCCCCGAGCCAAAAGAGGAGTGGAGAATGCAGGCATCGATCCCGCTACCTCTCACATGCAAAGCGAGCGCTCTACCATTTGAGCTAATTCCCAAGCTGCGTCTTACAATTGCACCAAGTTTGCTTCTCAGTAGCTCCTTAGCACTCGCCTCTGAGTTGCTGCGCCACCAGCAGGGATCTCCTGCTTTGGGTTAGCCCGCTCCCTGATCTCTTTCAACGCTTTGCTCCAATCGGCGTTACCGAGCAACGGCAGGGCGGGAAGTCAGAGAAATGGGGAAAGAAGCCGAGAAAGAGCCCGAGCCGACGGAAGGGAAGCGAGGTGACCGGAAAGTAGCAGCCGCCACGAGCGTGAGGGAGCAGCCGAGAGCCCTGTCTGACTGATAGATGAATTCTTTTGCCTGAGGTTTTGCCTGAAAGAGAGTGGTGGGTGTTTTGGTGCATTGCTGCTCAAAGGCACTCCCTGCTGGTGTGCAGATGCAACTGCTCAAGCAATGGAGGTGTCCTGTGCCTCAGCAGCAACATGTAAACTAGCGTCAAGTTAAGAGCACTGCCTTGAGCTAAAAGCTCCTTACCGCTCACTTACTGCACAAGAACGCCCGCTCCTTCAAGCCGGAGTCGAACCAGCGACCTAACGACGACTTTGCTTTGCTTTTTTTCCACTGCAGTCCTCCGCTCTACCACCTGAAAATCGAAGGGAAGCGGCAAAGGTGTCTCGCTTTGGTGATTGTCCGCCGTGCGCCTTTTGACGCTCGCGGCCTGGTGTACCTGCTGATGCCGCAGTGTTGTGGGACTGTGAGTTGCCCGCTGCTCTGGAGAGGCTGTGCCAGTGGCGCAATGGATAACGCGTCTCACTACGGATCAGAAGATTGTAGGTTCGACTCCTACCTGGCTTAATCTTTTTTACGCACTTTGCATTATGGCTCTAGATGCCTCGCAAGCGCACCTACTTGGTCATGCTGCCCAGCAGTTTGCACGGCCAGTGCCTTCTTAGCGCAGTAGGCAGCGCGTCAGTCTCATAATCTAAAGATCCTGAGTTCAATCCTCAGAGAAGGCATTGATACTTGCAAAGCTTTTTTATCCCTCATCTCAGCTTTCCATTTTGGCTGCACAAGACTTGCTGCTACGGCACACCAAAGGATTTGATGTCCCTTGGCCCCTCTGTCCCTCAGCGTGTGGAGACCCTTCGGAAGTACACAGGTTCACCGACAGCTGACACCACTGTTGCGTTTGAGCCATTGCCCCGAGCCAAAAGAGGAGTGGAGAATGCAGG
>NW_028225536.1:145000-150000 GCF_052327205.1 Somniosus microcephalus | reverse complement strand
GATCCCGCTACCTCTCACATGCAAAGCGAGCGCTCTACCATTTGAGCTAATTCCCAAGCTGCGTCTTACAATTGCACCAAGTTTGCTTCTCAGTAGCTCCTTAGCACTCGCCTCTGAGTTGCTGCGCCACCAGCAGGGATCTCCTGCTTTGGGTTAGCCCGCTCCCTGATCTCTTTCAACGCTTTGCTCCAATCGGCGTTACCGAGCAACGGCAGGGCGGGAAGTCAGAGAAATGGGGAAAGAAGCCGAGAAAGAGCCCGAGCCGACGGAAGGGAAGCGAGGTGACCGGAAAGTAGCAGCCGCCACGAGCGTGAGGGAGCAGCCGAGAGCCCTGTCTGACTGATAGATGAATTCTTTTGCCTGAGGTTTTGCCTGAAAGAGAGTGGTGGGTGTTTTGGTGCATTGCTGCTCAAAGGCACTCCCTGCTGGTGTGCAGATGCAACTGCTCAAGCAATGGAGGTGTCCTGTGCCTCAGCAGCAACATGTAAACTAGCGTCAAGTTAAGAGCACTGCCTTGAGCTAAAAGCTCCTTACCGCTCACTTACTGCACAAGAACGCCCGCTCCTTCAAGCCGGAGTCGAACCAGCGACCTAACGACGACTTTGCTTTGCTTTTTTTCCACTGCAGTCCTCCGCTCTACCACCTGAAAATCGAAGGGAAGCGGCAAAGGTGTCTCGCTTTGGTGATTGTCCGCCGTGCGCCTTTTGACGCTCGCGGCCTGGTGTACCTGCTGATGCCGCAGTGTTGTGGGACTGTGAGTTGCCCGCTGCTCTGGAGAGGCTGTGCCAGTGGCGCAATGGATAACGCGTCTCACTACGGATCAGAAGATTGTAGGTTCGACTCCTACCTGGCTTAATCTTTTTTACGCACTTTGCATTATGGCTCTAGATGCCTCGCAAGCGCACCTACTTGGTCATGCTGCCCAGCAGTTTGCACGGCCAGTGCCTTCTTAGCGCAGTAGGCAGCGCGTCAGTCTCATAATCTAAAGATCCTGAGTTCAATCCTCAGAGAAGGCATTGATACTTGCAAAGCTTTTTTATCCCTCATCTCAGCTTTCCATTTTGGCTGCACAAGACTTGCTGCTACGGCACACCAAAGGATTTGATGTCCCTTGGCCCATCTGTCCCTCAGCGTGTGGAGACCCTTCGGAAGTACACAGGTTCACCGACAGCTGACACCACTGTTGCGTTTGAGCCATTGCCCCGAGCCAAAAGAGGAGTGGAGAATGCAGGCATCGATCCCGCTACCTCTCACATGCAAAGCGAGCGCTCTACCATTTGAGCTAATTCCCCAGCTGCGTCTTACAATTGCACCAAGTTTGCTTCTCAGTAGCTCCTTAGCACTCGCCTCTGAGTTGCTGCGCCACCAGCAGGGATCTCCTGCTTTGGGTTAGCCCGCTCCCTGATCTCTTTCAACGCTTTGCTCCAATCGGCGTTACCGAGCAACGGCAGGGCGGGAAGTCAGAGAAATGGGGAAAGAAGCCGAGAAAGAGCCCGAGCCGACGGAAGGGAAGCGAGGTGACCGGAAAGTAGCAGCCGCCACGAGCGTGAGGGAGCAGCCGAGAGCCCTGTCTGACTGATAGATGAATTCTTTTGCCTGAGGTTTTGCCTGAAAGAGAGTGGTGGGTGTTTTGGTGCATTGCTGCTCAAAGGCACTCCCTGCTGGTGTGCAGATGCAACTGCTCAAGCAATGGAGGTGTCCTGTGCCTCAGCAGCAACATGTAAACTAGCGTCAAGTTAAGAGCACTGCCTTGAGCTGAAAGCTCCTTACCGCTCACTTACTGCACAAGAACGCCCGCTCCTTCAAGCCGGAGTCGAACCAGCGACCTAACGACGACTTTGCTTTGCTTTTTTTCCACTGCAGTCCTCCGCTCTACCACCTGAAAATCGAAGGGAAGTGGCAAAGGTGTCTCGCTTTGGTGATTGTCCGCCGTGCGCCTTTTGACGCTCCCAGCCTGGTGTACCTGCTGATGCCGCAGTGTTGTGGGACTGTGAGTTGCCAGCTGCTCTGTACAGGCTGGGCCTGTGGCGCAATGGATAACGCGTCTGACTACGGATCAGAAGATTGTAGGTTCGACTCCTACCTGGCTCGAACTTTTTTACGCACTTTGCATTATGGCGCTAGATGCCTCGCAAGCGCACCTACTTGGTCATGCTGCCCAGCAGTTTGCATGGCAAGTGCCTTCTTAGCGCAGTAGGCAGCGCGTCAGTCTCATAATCTGAAGGTCCTGAGTTCGATCCTCAGAGAAGGCATTGATACTTGCAAAGCATTTTTATCCCTCATCTCAGCTTTCCATTTTTGCTGCACAAGACTATCGACAAGACTTGCTGCTACGGCACACCAAAGGATTTGATGTCCCTTGGCCCCTCTGTACCTCAGCGTGTGGAGACCCTTCGGAAGTACACGGGTTCACCGACAGCTGACACCACTGTTGCGTTTGAGCCATTGCCCCGAGCCAAAAGAGGAGTGGAGAATGCAGGCATCGATCCCGCTACCTCTCACATGCAAAGCGAGCGCTCTACCATTTGAGCTAATTCCCAAGCTGCGTCTTACAATTGCACCAAGTTTGCTTCTCAGTAGCTCCTTAGCACTCGCCTCTGAGTTGCTGCGCCACCAGCAGGGATCTCCTGCTTTGGGTTAGCCCGCTCCCTGATCTCTTTCAACGCTTTGCTCCAATCGGCGTTACCGAGCAACGGCAGGGCGGGAAGTCAGAGAAATGGGGAAAGAAGCCGAGAAAGAGCCCGAGCCGACGGAAGGGAAGCGAGGTGACCGGAAAGTAGCAGCCGCCACGAGCGTGAGGGAGCAGCCGAGAGCCCTGTCTGACTGATAGATGAATTCTTTTGCCTGAGGTTTTGCCTGAAAGAGAGTGGTGGGTGTTTTGGTGCATTGCTGCTCAAAGGCACTCCCTGCTGGTGTGCAGATGCAACTGCTCAAGCAATGGAGGTGTCCTGTGCCTCAGCAGCAACATGTAAACTAGCGTCAAGTTAAGAGCACTGCCTTGAGCTAAAAGCTCCTTACCGCTCACTTACTGCACAAGAACGCCCGCTCCTTCAAGCCGGAGTCGAACCAGCGACCTAACGACGACTTTGCTTTGCTTTTTTTCCACTGCAGTCCTCCGCTCTACCACCTGAAAATCGAAGGGAAGCGGCAAAGGTGTCTCGCTTTGGTGATTGTCCGCCGTGCGCCTTTTGACGCTCGCGGCCTGGTGTACCTGCTGATGCCGCAGTGTTGTGGGACTGTGAGTTGCCCGCTGCTCTGGAGAGGCTGTGCCAGTGGCGCAATGGATAACGCGTCTCACTACGGATCAGAAGATTGTAGGTTCGACTCCTACCTGGCTTAATCTTTTTTACGCACTTTGCATTATGGCTCTAGATGCCTCGCAAGCGCACCTACTTGGTCATGCTGCCCAGCAGTTTGCACGGCCAGTGCCTTCTTAGCGCAGTAGGCAGCGCGTCAGTCTCATAATCTAAAGATCCTGAGTTCAATCCTCAGAGAAGGCATTGATACTTGCAAAGCTTTTTTATCCCTCATCTCAGCTTTCCATTTTGGCTGCACAAGACTTGCTGCTACGGCACACCAAAGGATTTGATGTCCCTTGGCCCCTCTGTCCCTCAGCGTGTGGAGACCCTTCGGAAGTACACAGGTTCACCGACAGCTGACACCACTGTTGCGTTTGAGCCATTGCCCCGAGCCAAAAGAGGAGTGGAGAATGCAGGCATCGATCCCGCTACCTCTCACATGCAAAGCGAGCGCTCTACCATTTGAGCTAATTCCCCAGCTGCGTCTTACAATTGCACCAAGTTTGCTTCTCAGTAGCTCCTTAGCACTCGCCTCTGAGTTGCTGCGCCACCAGCAGGGATCTCCTGCTTTGGGTTAGCCCGCTCCCTGATCTCTTTCAACGCTTTGCTCCAATCGGCGTTACCGAGCAACGGCAGGGCGGGAAGTCAGAGAAATGGGGAAAGAAGCCGAGAAAGAGCCCGAGCCGACGGAAGGGAAGCGAGGTGACCGGAAAGTAGCAGCCGCCACGAGCGTGAGGGAGCAGCCGAGAGCCCTGTCTGACTGATAGATGAATTCTTTTGCCTGAGGTTTTGCCTGAAAGAGAGTGGTGGGTGTTTTGGTGCATTGCTGCTCAAAGGCACTCCCTGCTGGTGTGCAGATGCAACTGCTCAAGCAATGGAGGTGTCCTGTGCCTCAGCAGCAACATGTAAACTAGCGTCAAGTTAAGAGCACTGCCTTGAGCTGAAAGCTCCTTACCGCTCACTTACTGCACAAGAACGCCCGCTCCTTCAAGCCGGAGTCGAACCAGCGACCTAACGACGACTTTGCTTTGCTTTTTTTCCACTGCAGTCCTCCGCTCTACCACCTGAAAATCGAAGGGAAGTGGCAAAGGTGTCTCGCTTTGGTGATTGTCCGCCGTGCGCCTTTTGACGCTCCCAGCCTGGTGTACCTGCTGATGCCGCAGTGTTGTGGGACTGTGAGTTGCCAGCTGCTCTGTACAGGCTGGGCCTGTGGCGCAATGGATAACGCGTCTGACTACGGATCAGAAGATTGTAGGTTCGACTCCTACCTGGCTCGAACTTTTTTACGCACTTTGCATTATGGCGCTAGATGCCTCGCAAGCGCACCTACTTGGTCATGCTGCCCAGCAGTTTGCATGGCAAGTGCCTTCTTAGCGCAGTAGGCAGCGCGTCAGTCTCATAATCTGAAGGTCCTGAGTTCGATCCTCAGAGAAGGCATTGATACTTGCAAAGCATTTTTATCCCTCATCTCAGCTTTCCATTTTTGCTGCACAAGACTATCGACAAGACTTGCTGCTACGGCACACCAAAGGATTTGATGTCCCTTGGCCCCTCTGTACCTCAGCGTGTGGAGACCCTTCGGAAGTACACGGGTTCACCGACAGCTGACACCACTGTTGCGTTTGAGCCATTGCCCCGAGCCAAAAGAGGAGTGGAGAATGCAGGCATCGATCCCGCTACCTCTCACATGCAAAGCGAGCG
>NW_028225536.1:135000-140000 GCF_052327205.1 Somniosus microcephalus | reverse complement strand
CCCAAGCTGCGTCTTACAATTGCACCAAGTTTGCTTCTCAGTAGCTCCTTAGCACTCGCCTCTGAGTTGCTGCGCCACCAGCAGGGATCTCCTGCTTTGGGTTAGCCCGCTCCCTGATCTCTTTCAACGCTTTGCTCCAATCGGCGTTACCGAGCAACGGCAGGGCGGGAAGTCAGAGAAATGGGGAAAGAAGCCGAGAAAGAGCCCGAGCCGACGGAAGGGAAGCGAGGTGACCGGAAAGTAGCAGCCGCCACGAGCGTGAGGGAGCAGCCGAGAGCCCTGTCTGACTGATAGATGAATTCTTTTGCCTGAGGTTTTGCCTGAAAGAGAGTGGTGGGTGTTTTGGTGCATTGCTGCTCAAAGGCACTCCCTGCTGGTGTGCAGATGCAACTGCTCAAGCAATGGAGGTGTCCTGTGCCTCAGCAGCAACATGTAAACTAGCGTCAAGTTAAGAGCACTGCCTTGAGCTAAAAGCTCCTTACCGCTCACTTACTGCACAAGAACGCCCGCTCCTTCAAGCCGGAGTCGAACCAGCGACCTAACGACGACTTTGCTTTGCTTTTTTTCCACTGCAGTCCTCCGCTCTACCACCTGAAAATCGAAGGGAAGTGGCAAAGGTGTCTCGCTTTGGTGATTGTCCGCCGTGCGCCTTTTGACGCTCCCGGCCTGGTGTACCTGCTGATGCCGCAGTGTTGTGGGACTGTGAGTTGCCAGCTGCTCTGTACAGGCTGGGCCTGTGGCGCAATGGATAACGCGTCTGACTACGGATCAGAAGATTGTAGGTTCGACTCCTACCTGGCTCGAACTTTTTTACGCACTTTGCATTATGGCGCTAGATGCCTCGCAAGCGCACCTACTTGGTCATGCTGCCCAGCAGTTTGCATGGCAAGTGCCTTCTTAGCGCAGTAGGCAGCGCGTCAGTCTCGTAATCTGAAGGTCCTGAGTTCGATCCTCAGAGAAGGCATTGATACTTGCAAAGCATTTTTATCCCTCATCTCAGCTTTCCATTTTTGCTGCACAAGACTATCGACAAGACTTGCTGCTACGGCACACCAAAGGATTTGATGTCCCTTGGCCCCTCTGTACCTCAGCGTGTGGAGACCCTTCGGAAGTACACGGGTTCACCGACAGCTGACACCACTGTTGCGTTTGAGCCATTGCCCCGAGCCAAAAGAGGAGTGGAGAATGCAGGCATCGATCCCGCTACCTCTCACATGCAAAGCGAGCGCTCTACCATTTGAGCTAATTCCCAAGCTGCGTCTTACAATTGCACCAAGTTTGCTTCTCAGTAGCTCCTTAGCACTCGCCTCTGAGTTGCTGCGCCACCAGCAGGGATCTCCTGCTTTGGGTTAGCCCGCTCCCTGATCTCTTTCAACGCTTTGCTCCAATCGGCGTTACCGAGCAACGGCAGGGCGGGAAGTCAGAGAAATGGGGAAAGAAGCCGAGAAAGAGCCCGAGCCGACGGAAGGGAAGCGAGGTGACCGGAAAGTAGCAGCCGCCACGAGCGTGAGGGAGCAGCCGAGAGCCCTGTCTGACTGATAGATGAATTCTTTTGCCTGAGGTTTTGCCTGAAAGAGAGTGGTGGGTGTTTTGGTGCATTGCTGCTCAAAGGCACTCCCTGCTGGTGTGCAGATGCAACTGCTCAAGCAATGGAGGTGTCCTGTGCCTCAGCAGCAACATGTAAACTAGCGTCAAGTTAAGAGCACTGCCTTGAGCTAAAAGCTCCTTACCGCTCACTTACTGCACAAGAACGCCCGCTCCTTCAAGCCGGAGTCGAACCAGCGACCTAACGACGACTTTGCTTTGCTTTTTTTCCACTGCAGTCCTCCGCTCTACCACCTGAAAATCGAAGGGAAGCGGCAAAGGTGTCTCGCTTTGGTGATTGTCCGCCGTGCGCCTTTTGACGCTCGCGGCCTGGTGTACCTGCTGATGCCGCAGTGTTGTGGGACTGTGAGTTGCCCGCTGCTCTGGAGAGGCTGTGCCAGTGGCGCAATGGATAACGCGTCTCACTACGGATCAGAAGATTGTAGGTTCGACTCCTACCTGGCTTAATCTTTTTTACGCACTTTGCATTATGGCTCTAGATGCCTCGCAAGCGCACCTACTTGGTCATGCTGCCCAGCAGTTTGCACGGCCAGTGCCTTCTTAGCGCAGTAGGCAGCGCGTCAGTCTCATAATCTGAAGGTCCTGAGTTCGATCCTCAGAGAAGGCATTGATACTTGCAAAGCATTTTTATCCCTCATCTCAGCTTTCCATTTTTGCTGCACAAGACTATCGACAAGACTTGCTGCTACGGCACACCAAAGGATTTGATGTCCCTTGGCCCCTCTGTACCTCAGCGTGTGGAGACCCTTCGGAAGTACACGGGTTCACCGACAGCTGACACCACTGTTGCGTTTGAGCCATTGCCCCGAGCCAAAAGAGGAGTGGAGAATGCAGGCATCGATCCCGCTACCTCTCACATGCAAAGCGAGCGCTCTACCATTTGAGCTAATTCCCAAGCTGCGTCTTACAATTGCACCAAGTTTGCTTCTCAGTAGCTCCTTAGCACTCGCCTCTGAGTTGCTGCGCCACCAGCAGGGATCTCCTGCTTTGGGTTAGCCCGCTCCCTGATCTCTTTCAACGCTTTGCTCCAATCGGCGTTACCGAGCAACGGCAGGGCGGGAAGTCAGAGAAATGGGGAAAGAAGCCGAGAAAGAGCCCGAGCCGACGGAAGGGAAGCGAGGTGACCGGAAAGTAGCAGCCGCCACGAGCGTGAGGGAGCAGCCGAGAGCCCTGTCTGACTGATAGATGAATTCTTTTGCCTGAGGTTTTGCCTGAAAGAGAGTGGTGGGTGTTTTGGTGCATTGCTGCTCAAAGGCACTCCCTGCTGGTGTGCAGATGCAACTGCTCAAGCAATGGAGGTGTCCTGTGCCTCAGCAGCAACATGTAAACTAGCGTCAAGTTAAGAGCACTGCCTTGAGCTAAAAGCTCCTTACCGCTCACTTACTGCACAAGAACGCCCGCTCCTTCAAGCCGGAGTCGAACCAGCGACCTAACGACGACTTTGCTTTGCTTTTTTTCCACTGCAGTCCTCCGCTCTACCACCTGAAAATCGAAGGGAAGCGGCAAAGGTGTCTCGCTTTGGTGATTGTCCGCCGTGCGCCTTTTGACGCTCGCGGCCTGGTGTACCTGCTGATGCCGCAGTGTTGTGGGACTGTGAGTTGCCCGCTGCTCTGGAGAGGCTGTGCCAGTGGCGCAATGGATAACGCGTCTCACTACGGATCAGAAGATTGTAGGTTCGACTCCTACCTGGCTTAATCTTTTTTACGCACTTTGCATTATGGCTCTAGATGCCTCGCAAGCGCACCTACTTGGTCATGCTGCCCAGCAGTTTGCACGGCCAGTGCCTTCTTAGCGCAGTAGGCAGCGCGTCAGTCTCATAATCTAAAGATCCTGAGTTCAATCCTCAGAGAAGGCATTGATACTTGCAAAGCTTTTTTATCCCTCATCTCAGCTTTCCATTTTGGCTGCACAAGACTTGCTGCTACGGCACACCAAAGGATTTGATGTCCCTTGGCCCCTCTGTCCCTCAGCGTGTGGAGACCCTTCGGAAGTACACAGGTTCACCGACAGCTGACACCACTGTTGCGTTTGAGCCATTGCCCCGAGCCAAAAGAGGAGTGGAGAATGCAGGCATCGATCCCGCTACCTCTCACATGCAAAGCGAGCGCTCTACCATTTGAGCTAATTCCCCAGCTGCGTCTTACAATTGCACCAAGTTTGCTTCTCAGTAGCTCCTTAGCACTCGCCTCTGAGTTGCTGCGCCACCAGCAGGGATCTCCTGCTTTGGGTTAGCCCGCTCCCTGATCTCTTTCAACGCTTTGCTCCAATCGGCGTTACCGAGCAACGGCAGGGCGGGAAGTCAGAGAAATGGGGAAAGAAGCCGAGAAAGAGCCCGAGCCGACGGAAGGGAAGCGAGGTGACCGGAAAGTAGCAGCCGCCACGAGCGTGAGGGAGCAGCCGAGAGCCCTGTCTGACTGATAGATGAATTCTTTTGCCTGAGGTTTTGCCTGAAAGAGAGTGGTGGGTGTTTTGGTGCATTGCTGCTCAAAGGCACTCCCTGCTGGTGTGCAGATGCAACTGCTCAAGCAATGGAGGTGTCCTGTGCCTCAGCAGCAACATGTAAACTAGCGTCAAGTTAAGAGCACTGCCTTGAGCTGAAAGCTCCTTACCGCTCACTTACTGCACAAGAACGCCCGCTCCTTCAAGCCGGAGTCGAACCAGCGACCTAACGACGACTTTGCTTTGCTTTTTTTCCACTGCAGTCCTCCGCTCTACCACCTGAAAATCGAAGGGAAGTGGCAAAGGTGTCTCGCTTTGGTGATTGTCCGCCGTGCGCCTTTTGACGCTCCCAGCCTGGTGTACCTGCTGATGCCGCAGTGTTGTGGGACTGTGAGTTGCCAGCTGCTCTGTACAGGCTGGGCCTGTGGCGCAATGGATAACGCGTCTGACTACGGATCAGAAGATTGTAGGTTCGACTCCTACCTGGCTCGAACTTTTTTACGCACTTTGCATTATGGCGCTAGATGCCTCGCAAGCGCACCTACTTGGTCATGCTGCCCAGCAGTTTGCATGGCAAGTGCCTTCTTAGCGCAGTAGGCAGCGCGTCAGTCTCATAATCTGAAGGTCCTGAGTTCGATCCTCAGAGAAGGCATTGATACTTGCAAAGCATTTTTATCCCTCATCTCAGCTTTCCATTTTTGCTGCACAAGACTATCGACAAGACTTGCTGCTACGGCACACCAAAGGATTTGATGTCCCTTGGCCCCTCTGTACCTCAGCGTGTGGAGACCCTTCGGAAGTACACGGGTTCACCGACAGCTGACACCACTGTTGCGTTTGAGCCATTGCCCCGAGCCAAAAGAGGAGTGGAGAATGCAGGCATCGATCCCGCTACCTCTCACATGCAAAGCGAGCGCTCTACCATTTGAGCTAATTCCCAAGCTGCGTCTTACAAT
>NW_028225536.1:122500-125000 GCF_052327205.1 Somniosus microcephalus | reverse complement strand
TCTGAGTTGCTGCGCCACCAGCAGGGATCTCCTGCTTTGGGTTAGCCCGCTCCCTGATCTCTTTCAACGCTTTGCTCCAATCGGCGTTACCGAGCAACGGCAGGGCGGGAAGTCAGAGAAATGGGGAAAGAAGCCGAGAAAGAGCCCGAGCCGACGGAAGGGAAGCGAGGTGACCGGAAAGTAGCAGCCGCCACGAGCGTGAGGGAGCAGCCGAGAGCCCTGTCTGACTGATAGATGAATTCTTTTGCCTGAGGTTTTGCCTGAAAGAGAGTGGTGGGTGTTTTGGTGCATTGCTGCTCAAAGGCACTCCCTGCTGGTGTGCAGATGCAACTGCTCAAGCAATGGAGGTGTCCTGTGCCTCAGCAGCAACATGTAAACTAGCGTCAAGTTAAGAGCACTGCCTTGAGCTGAAAGCTCCTTACCGCTCACTTACTGCACAAGAACGCCCGCTCCTTCAAGCCGGAGTCGAACCAGCGACCTAACGACGACTTTGCTTTGCTTTTTTTCCACTGCAGTCCTCCGCTCTACCACCTGAAAATCGAAGGGAAGTGGCAAAGGTGTCTCGCTTTGGTGATTGTCCGCCGTGCGCCTTTTGACGCTCCCGGCCTGGTGTACCTGCTGATGCCGCAGTGTTGTGGGACTGTGAGTTGCCAGCTGCTCTGTACAGGCTGGGCCTGTGGCGCAATGGATAACGCGTCTGACTACGGATCAGAAGATTGTAGGTTCGACTCCTACCTGGCTCGAACTTTTTTACGCACTTTGCATTATGGCGCTAGATGCCTCGCAAGCGCACCTACTTGGTCATGCTGCCCAGCAGTTTGCATGGCAAGTGCCTTCTTAGCGCAGTAGGCAGCGCGTCAGTCTCATAATCTGAAGGTCCTGAGTTCGATCCTCAGAGAAGGCATTGATACTTGCAAAGCATTTTTATCCCTCATCTCAGCTTTCCATTTTTGCTGCACAAGACTATCGACAAGACTTGCTGCTACGGCACACCAAAGGATTTGATGTCCCTTGGCCCCTCTGTACCTCAGCGTGTGGAGACCCTTCGGAAGTACACGGGTTCACCGACAGCTGACACCACTGTTGCGTTTGAGCCATTGCCCCGAGCCAAAAGAGGAGTGGAGAATGCAGGCATCTATCCCGCTACCTCTCACATGCAAAGCGAGCGCTCTACCATTTGAGCTAATTCCCAAGCTGCGTCTTACAATTGCACCAAGTTTGCTTCTCAGTAGCTCCTTAGCACTCGCCTCTGAGTTGCTGCGCCACCAGCAGGGATCTCCTGCTTTGGGTTAGCCCGCTCCCTGATCTCTTTCAACGCTTTGCTCCAATCGGCGTTACCGAGCAACGGCAGGGCGGGAAGTCAGAGAAATGGGGAAAGAAGCCGAGAAAGAGCCCGAGCCGACGGAAGGGAAGCGAGGTGACCGGAAAGTAGCAGCCGCCACGAGCGTGAGGGAGCAGCCGAGAGCCCTGTCTGACTGATAGATGAATTCTTTTGCCTGAGGTTTTGCCTGAAAGAGAGTGGTGGGTGTTTTGGTGCATTGCTGCTCAAAGGCACTCCCTGCTGGTGTGCAGATGCAACTGCTCAAGCAATGGAGGTGTCCTGTGCCTCAGCAGCAACATGTAAACTAGCGTCAAGTTAAGAGCACTGCCTTGAGCTAAAAGCTCCTTACCGCTCACTTACTGCACAAGAACGCCCGCTCCTTCAAGCCGGAGTCGAACCAGCGACCTAACGACGACTTTGCTTTGCTTTTTTTCCACTGCAGTCCTCCGCTCTACCACCTGAAAATCGAAGGGAAGCGGCAAAGGTGTCTCGCTTTGGTGATTGTCCGCCGTGCGCCTTTTGACGCTCGCGGCCTGGTGTACCTGCTGATGCCGCAGTGTTGTGGGACTGTGAGTTGCCCGCTGCTCTGGAGAGGCTGTGCCAGTGGCGCAATGGATAACGCGTCTCACTACGGATCAGAAGATTGTAGGTTCGACTCCTACCTGGCTTAATCTTTTTTACGCACTTTGCATTATGGCTCTAGATGCCTCGCAAGCGCACCTACTTGGTCATGCTGCCCAGCAGTTTGCACGGCCAGTGCCTTCTTAGCGCAGTAGGCAGCGCGTCAGTCTCATAATCTAAAGATCCTGAGTTCAATCCTCAGAGAAGGCATTGATACTTGCAAAGCTTTTTTATCCCTCATCTCAGCTTTCCATTTTGGCTGCACAAGACTTGCTGCTACGGCACACCAAAGGATTTGATGTCCCTTGGCCCCTCTGTCCCTCAGCGTGTGGAGACCCTTCGGAAGTACACAGGTTCACCGACAGCTGACACCACTGTTGCGTTTGAGCCATTGCCCCGAGCCAAAAGAGGAGTGGAGAATGCAGGCATCGATCCCGCTACCTCTCACATGCAAAGCGAGCGCTCTACCATTTGAGCTAATTCCCCAGCTGCGTCTTACAATTGCACCAAGTTTGCTTCTCAGTAGCTCCTTAGCACTCGCCTCTGAGTTGCTGCGCC
>NW_028225536.1:110000-112500 GCF_052327205.1 Somniosus microcephalus | reverse complement strand
GCCCGCTCCCTGATCTCTTTCAACGCTTTGCTCCAATCGGCGTTACCGAGCAACGGCAGGGCGGGAAGTCAGAGAAATGGGGAAAGAAGCCGAGAAAGAGCCCGAGCCGACGGAAGGGAAGCGAGGTGACCGGAAAGTAGCAGCCGCCACGAGCGTGAGGGAGCAGCCGAGAGCCCTGTCTGACTGATAGATGAATTCTTTTGCCTGAGGTTTTGCCTGAAAGAGAGTGGTGGGTGTTTTGGTGCATTGCTGCTCAAAGGCACTCCCTGCTGGTGTGCAGATGCAACTGCTCAAGCAATGGAGGTGTCCTGTGCCTCAGCAGCAACATGTAAACTAGCGTCAAGTTAAGAGCACTGCCTTGAGCTAAAAGCTCCTTACCGCTCACTTACTGCACAAGAACGCCCGCTCCTTCAAGCCGGAGTCGAACCAGCGACCTAACGACGACTTTGCTTTGCTTTTTTTCCACTGCAGTCCTCCGCTCTACCACCTGAAAATCGAAGGGAAGCGGCAAAGGTGTCTCGCTTTGGTGATTGTCCGCCGTGCGCCTTTTGACGCTCGCGGCCTGGTGTACCTGCTGATGCCGCAGTGTTGTGGGACTGTGAGTTGCCCGCTGCTCTGGAGAGGCTGTGCCAGTGGCGCAATGGATAACGCGTCTCACTACGGATCAGAAGATTGTAGGTTCGACTCCTACCTGGCTTAATCTTTTTTACGCACTTTGCATTATGGCTCTAGATGCCTCGCAAGCGCACCTACTTGGTCATGCTGCCCAGCAGTTTGCACGGCCAGTGCCTTCTTAGCGCAGTAGGCAGCGCGTCAGTCTCATAATCTGAAGGTCCTGAGTTCGATCCTCAGAGAAGGCATTGATACTTGCAAAGCATTTTTATCCCTCATCTCAGCTTTCCATTTTTGCTGCACAAGACTATCGACAAGACTTGCTGCTACGGCACACCAAAGGATTTGATGTCCCTTGGCCCCTCTGTACCTCAGCGTGTGGAGACCCTTCGGAAGTACACGGGTTCACCGACAGCTGACACCACTGTTGCGTTTGAGCCATTGCCCCGAGCCAAAAGAGGAGTGGAGAATGCAGGCATCGATCCCGCTACCTCTCACATGCAAAGCGAGCGCTCTACCATTTGAGCTAATTCCCAAGCTGCGTCTTACAATTGCACCAAGTTTGCTTCTCAGTAGCTCCTTAGCACTCGCCTCTGAGTTGCTGCGCCACCAGCAGGGATCTCCTGCTTTGGGTTAGCCCGCTCCCTGATCTCTTTCAACGCTTTGCTCCAATCGGCGTTACCGAGCAACGGCAGGGCGGGAAGTCAGAGAAATGGGGAAAGAAGCCGAGAAAGAGCCCGAGCCGACGGAAGGGAAGCGAGGTGACCGGAAAGTAGCAGCCGCCACGAGCGTGAGGGAGCAGCCGAGAGCCCTGTCTGACTGATAGATGAATTCTTTTGCCTGAGGTTTTGCCTGAAAGAGAGTGGTGGGTGTTTTGGTGCATTGCTGCTCAAAGGCACTCCCTGCTGGTGTGCAGATGCAACTGCTCAAGCAATGGAGGTGTCCTGTGCCTCAGCAGCAACATGTAAACTAGCGTCAAGTTAAGAGCACTGCCTTGAGCTAAAAGCTCCTTACCGCTCACTTACTGCACAAGAACGCCCGCTCCTTCAAGCCGGAGTCGAACCAGCGACCTAACGACGACTTTGCTTTGCTTTTTTTCCACTGCAGTCCTCCGCTCTACCACCTGAAAATCGAAGGGAAGCGGCAAAGGTGTCTCGCTTTGGTGATTGTCCGCCGTGCGCCTTTTGACGCTCGCGGCCTGGTGTACCTGCTGATGCCGCAGTGTTGTGGGACTGTGAGTTGCCCGCTGCTCTGGAGAGGCTGTGCCAGTGGCGCAATGGATAACGCGTCTCACTACGGATCAGAAGATTGTAGGTTCGACTCCTACCTGGCTTAATCTTTTTTACGCACTTTGCATTATGGCTCTAGATGCCTCGCAAGCGCACCTACTTGGTCATGCTGCCCAGCAGTTTGCACGGCCAGTGCCTTCTTAGCGCAGTAGGCAGCGCGTCAGTCTCATAATCTAAAGATCCTGAGTTCAATCCTCAGAGAAGGCATTGATACTTGCAAAGCTTTTTTATCCCTCATCTCAGCTTTCCATTTTGGCTGCACAAGACTTGCTGCTACGGCACACCAAAGGATTTGATGTCCCTTGGCCCCTCTGTCCCTCAGCGTGTGGAGACCCTTCGGAAGTACACAGGTTCACCGACAGCTGACACCACTGTTGCGTTTGAGCCATTGCCCCGAGCCAAAAGAGGAGTGGAGAATGCAGGCATCGATCCCGCTACCTCTCACATGCAAAGCGAGCGCTCTACCATTTGAGCTAATTCCCCAGCTGCGTCTTACAATTGCACCAAGTTTGCTTCTCAGTAGCTCCTTAGCACTCGCCTCTGAGTTGCTGCGCCACCAGCAGGGATCTCCTGCTTTGGGTTAGCCCGCTCCCTGATCT
>NW_028225536.1:105000-107500 GCF_052327205.1 Somniosus microcephalus | reverse complement strand
CAACGCTTTGCTCCAATCGGCGTTACCGAGCAACGGCAGGGCGGGAAGTCAGAGAAATGGGGAAAGAAGCCGAGAAAGAGCCCGAGCCGACGGAAGGGAAGCGAGGTGACCGGAAAGTAGCAGCCGCCACGAGCGTGAGGGAGCAGCCGAGAGCCCTGTCTGACTGATAGATGAATTCTTTTGCCTGAGGTTTTGCCTGAAAGAGAGTGGTGGGTGTTTTGGTGCATTGCTGCTCAAAGGCACTCCCTGCTGGTGTGCAGATGCAACTGCTCAAGCAATGGAGGTGTCCTGTGCCTCAGCAGCAACATGTAAACTAGCGTCAAGTTAAGAGCACTGCCTTGAGCTAAAAGCTCCTTACCGCTCACTTACTGCACAAGAACGCCCGCTCCTTCAAGCCGGAGTCGAACCAGCGACCTAACGACGACTTTGCTTTGCTTTTTTTCCACTGCAGTCCTCCGCTCTACCACCTGAAAATCGAAGGGAAGCGGCAAAGGTGTCTCGCTTTGGTGATTGTCCGCCGTGCGCCTTTTGACGCTCGCGGCCTGGTGTACCTGCTGATGCCGCAGTGTTGTGGGACTGTGAGTTGCCCGCTGCTCTGGAGAGGCTGTGCCAGTGGCGCAATGGATAACGCGTCTCACTACGGATCAGAAGATTGTAGGTTCGACTCCTACCTGGCTTAATCTTTTTTACGCACTTTGCATTATGGCTCTAGATGCCTCGCAAGCGCACCTACTTGGTCATGCTGCCCAGCAGTTTGCACGGCCAGTGCCTTCTTAGCGCAGTAGGCAGCGCGTCAGTCTCATAATCTGAAGGTCCTGAGTTCGATCCTCAGAGAAGGCATTGATACTTGCAAAGCATTTTTATCCCTCATCTCAGCTTTCCATTTTTGCTGCACAAGACTATCGACAAGACTTGCTGCTACGGCACACCAAAGGATTTGATGTCCCTTGGCCCCTCTGTACCTCAGCGTGTGGAGACCCTTCGGAAGTACACGGGTTCACCGACAGCTGACACCACTGTTGCGTTTGAGCCATTGCCCCGAGCCAAAAGAGGAGTGGAGAATGCAGGCATCGATCCCGCTACCTCTCACATGCAAAGCGAGCGCTCTACCATTTGAGCTAATTCCCAAGCTGCGTCTTACAATTGCACCAAGTTTGCTTCTCAGTAGCTCCTTAGCACTCGCCTCTGAGTTGCTGCGCCACCAGCAGGGATCTCCTGCTTTGGGTTAGCCCGCTCCCTGATCTCTTTCAACGCTTTGCTCCAATCGGCGTTACCGAGCAACGGCAGGGCGGGAAGTCAGAGAAATGGGGAAAGAAGCCGAGAAAGAGCCCGAGCCGACGGAAGGGAAGCGAGGTGACCGGAAAGTAGCAGCCGCCACGAGCGTGAGGGAGCAGCCGAGAGCCCTGTCTGACTGATAGATGAATTCTTTTGCCTGAGGTTTTGCCTGAAAGAGAGTGGTGGGTGTTTTGGTGCATTGCTGCTCAAAGGCACTCCCTGCTGGTGTGCAGATGCAACTGCTCAAGCAATGGAGGTGTCCTGTGCCTCAGCAGCAACATGTAAACTAGCGTCAAGTTAAGAGCACTGCCTTGAGCTAAAAGCTCCTTACCGCTCACTTACTGCACAAGAACGCCCGCTCCTTCAAGCCGGAGTCGAACCAGCGACCTAACGACGACTTTGCTTTGCTTTTTTTCCACTGCAGTCCTCCGCTCTACCACCTGAAAATCGAAGGGAAGCGGCAAAGGTGTCTCGCTTTGGTGATTGTCCGCCGTGCGCCTTTTGACGCTCGCGGCCTGGTGTACCTGCTGATGCCGCAGTGTTGTGGGACTGTGAGTTGCCCGCTGCTCTGGAGAGGCTGTGCCAGTGGCGCAATGGATAACGCGTCTCACTACGGATCAGAAGATTGTAGGTTCGACTCCTACCTGGCTTAATCTTTTTTACGCACTTTGCATTATGGCTCTAGATGCCTCGCAAGCGCACCTACTTGGTCATGCTGCCCAGCAGTTTGCACGGCCAGTGCCTTCTTAGCGCAGTAGGCAGCGCGTCAGTCTCATAATCTAAAGATCCTGAGTTCAATCCTCAGAGAAGGCATTGATACTTGCAAAGCTTTTTTATCCCTCATCTCAGCTTTCCATTTTGGCTGCACAAGACTTGCTGCTACGGCACACCAAAGGATTTGATGTCCCTTGGCCCCTCTGTCCCTCAGCGTGTGGAGACCCTTCGGAAGTACACAGGTTCACCGACAGCTGACACCACTGTTGCGTTTGAGCCATTGCCCCGAGCCAAAAGAGGAGTGGAGAATGCAGGCATCGATCCCGCTACCTCTCACATGCAAAGCGAGCGCTCTACCATTTGAGCTAATTCCCCAGCTGCGTCTTACAATTGCACCAAGTTTGCTTCTCAGTAGCTCCTTAGCACTCGCCTCTGAGTTGCTGCGCCACCAGCAGGGATCTCCTGCTTTGGGTTAGCCCGCTCCCTGATCTCTTTCAACGCTTTGCTCCAA
>NW_028225536.1:95000-97500 GCF_052327205.1 Somniosus microcephalus | reverse complement strand
AGAAATGGGGAAAGAAGCCGAGAAAGAGCCCGAGCCGACGGAAGGGAAGCGAGGTGACCGGAAAGTAGCAGCCGCCACGAGCGTGAGGGAGCAGCCGAGAGCCCTGTCTGACTGATAGATGAATTCTTTTGCCTGAGGTTTTGCCTGAAAGAGAGTGGTGGGTGTTTTGGTGCATTGCTGCTCAAAGGCACTCCCTGCTGGTGTGCAGATGCAACTGCTCAAGCAATGGAGGTGTCCTGTGCCTCAGCAGCAACATGTAAACTAGCGTCAAGTTAAGAGCACTGCCTTGAGCTGAAAGCTCCTTACCGCTCACTTACTGCACAAGAACGCCCGCTCCTTCAAGCCGGAGTCGAACCAGCGACCTAACGACGACTTTGCTTTGCTTTTTTTCCACTGCAGTCCTCCGCTCTACCACCTGAAAATCGAAGGGAAGTGGCAAAGGTGTCTCGCTTTGGTGATTGTCCGCCGTGCGCCTTTTGACGCTCCCGGCCTGGTGTACCTGCTGATGCCGCAGTGTTGTGGGACTGTGAGTTGCCAGCTGCTCTGTACAGGCTGGGCCTGTGGCGCAATGGATAACGCGTCTGACTACGGATCAGAAGATTGTAGGTTCGACTCCTACCTGGCTCGAACTTTTTTACGCACTTTGCATTATGGCGCTAGATGCCTCGCAAGCGCACCTACTTGGTCATGCTGCCCAGCAGTTTGCATGGCAAGTGCCTTCTTAGCGCAGTAGGCAGCGCGTCAGTCTCATAATCTGAAGGTCCTGAGTTCGATCCTCAGAGAAGGCATTGATACTTGCAAAGCATTTTTATCCCTCATCTCAGCTTTCCATTTTTGCTGCACAAGACTATCGACAAGACTTGCTGCTACGGCACACCAAAGGATTTGATGTCCCTTGGCCCCTCTGTACCTCAGCGTGTGGAGACCCTTCGGAAGTACACGGGTTCACCGACAGCTGACACCACTGTTGCGTTTGAGCCATTGCCCCGAGCCAAAAGAGGAGTGGAGAATGCAGGCATCGATCCCGCTACCTCTCACATGCAAAGCGAGCGCTCTACCATTTGAGCTAATTCCCAAGCTGCGTCTTACAATTGCACCAAGTTTGCTTCTCAGTAGCTCCTTAGCACTCGCCTCTGAGTTGCTGCGCCACCAGCAGGGATCTCCTGCTTTGGGTTAGCCCGCTCCCTGATCTCTTTCAACGCTTTGCTCCAATCGGCGTTACCGAGCAACGGCAGGGCGGGAAGTCAGAGAAATGGGGAAAGAAGCCGAGAAAGAGCCCGAGCCGACGGAAGGGAAGCGAGGTGACCGGAAAGTAGCAGCCGCCACGAGCGTGAGGGAGCAGCCGAGAGCCCTGTCTGACTGATAGATGAATTCTTTTGCCTGAGGTTTTGCCTGAAAGAGAGTGGTGGGTGTTTTGGTGCATTGCTGCTCAAAGGCACTCCCTGCTGGTGTGCAGATGCAACTGCTCAAGCAATGGAGGTGTCCTGTGCCTCAGCAGCAACATGTAAACTAGCGTCAAGTTAAGAGCACTGCCTTGAGCTAAAAGCTCCTTACCGCTCACTTACTGCACAAGAACGCCCGCTCCTTCAAGCCGGAGTCGAACCAGCGACCTAACGACGACTTTGCTTTGCTTTTTTTCCACTGCAGTCCTCCGCTCTACCACCTGAAAATCGAAGGGAAGCGGCAAAGGTGTCTCGCTTTGGTGATTGTCCGCCGTGCGCCTTTTGACGCTCGCGGCCTGGTGTACCTGCTGATGCCGCAGTGTTGTGGGACTGTGAGTTGCCCGCTGCTCTGGAGAGGCTGTGCCAGTGGCGCAATGGATAACGCGTCTCACTACGGATCAGAAGATTGTAGGTTCGACTCCTACCTGGCTTAATCTTTTTTACGCACTTTGCATTATGGCTCTAGATGCCTCGCAAGCGCACCTACTTGGTCATGCTGCCCAGCAGTTTGCACGGCCAGTGCCTTCTTAGCGCAGTAGGCAGCGCGTCAGTCTCATAATCTAAAGATCCTGAGTTCAATCCTCAGAGAAGGCATTGATACTTGCAAAGCTTTTTTATCCCTCATCTCAGCTTTCCATTTTGGCTGCACAAGACTTGCTGCTACGGCACACCAAAGGATTTGATGTCCCTTGGCCCCTCTGTCCCTCAGCGTGTGGAGACCCTTCGGAAGTACACAGGTTCACCGACAGCTGACACCACTGTTGCGTTTGAGCCATTGCCCCGAGCCAAAAGAGGAGTGGAGAATGCAGGCATCGATCCCGCTACCTCTCACATGCAAAGCGAGCGCTCTACCATTTGAGCTAATTCCCCAGCTGCGTCTTACAATTGCACCAAGTTTGCTTCTCAGTAGCTCCTTAGCACTCGCCTCTGAGTTGCTGCGCCACCAGCAGGGATCTCCTGCTTTGGGTTAGCCCGCTCCCTGATCTCTTTCAACGCTTTGCTCCAATCGGCGTTACCGAGCAACGGCAGGGCGGGAAGTCAGAGAAATGGGGAAAGAA
>NW_028225536.1:80000-82500 GCF_052327205.1 Somniosus microcephalus | reverse complement strand
CGCCACGAGCGTGAGGGAGCAGCCGAGAGCCCTGTCTGACTGATAGATGAATTCTTTTGCCTGAGGTTTTGCCTGAAAGAGAGTGGTGGGTGTTTTGGTGCATTGCTGCTCAAAGGCACTCCCTGCTGGTGTGCAGATGCAACTGCTCAAGCAATGGAGGTGTCCTGTGCCTCAGCAGCAACATGTAAACTAGCGTCAAGTTAAGAGCACTGCCTTGAGCTGAAAGCTCCTTACCGCTCACTTACTGCACAAGAACGCCCGCTCCTTCAAGCCGGAGTCGAACCAGCGACCTAACGACGACTTTGCTTTGCTTTTTTTCCACTGCAGTCCTCCGCTCTACCACCTGAAAATCGAAGGGAAGTGGCAAAGGTGTCTCGCTTTGGTGATTGTCCGCCGTGCGCCTTTTGACGCTCCCGGCCTGGTGTACCTGCTGATGCCGCAGTGTTGTGGGACTGTGAGTTGCCAGCTGCTCTGTACAGGCTGGGCCTGTGGCGCAATGGATAACGCGTCTGACTACGGATCAGAAGATTGTAGGTTCGACTCCTACCTGGCTCGAACTTTTTTACGCACTTTGCATTATGGCGCTAGATGCCTCGCAAGCGCACCTACTTGGTCATGCTGCCCAGCAGTTTGCATGGCAAGTGCCTTCTTAGCGCAGTAGGCAGCGCGTCAGTCTCATAATCTGAAGGTCCTGAGTTCGATCCTCAGAGAAGGCATTGATACTTGCAAAGCATTTTTATCCCTCATCTCAGCTTTCCATTTTTGCTGCACAAGACTATCGACAAGACTTGCTGCTACGGCACACCAAAGGATTTGATGTCCCTTGGCCCCTCTGTACCTCAGCGTGTGGAGACCCTTCGGAAGTACACGGGTTCACCGACAGCTGACACCACTGTTGCGTTTGAGCCATTGCCCCGAGCCAAAAGAGGAGTGGAGAATGCAGGCATCAATCCCGCTACCTCTCACATGCAAAGCGAGCGCTCTACCATTTGAGCTAATTCCCAAGCTGCGTCTTACAATTGCACCAAGTTTGCTTCTCAGTAGCTCCTTAGCACTCGCCTCTGAGTTGCTGCGCCACCAGCAGGGATCTCCTGCTTTGGGTTAGCCCGCTCCCTGATCTCTTTCAACGCTTTGCTCCAATCGGCGTTACCGAGCAACGGCAGGGCGGGAAGTCAGAGAAATGGGGAAAGAAGCCGAGAAAGAGCCCGAGCCGACGGAAGGGAAGCGAGGTGACCGGAAAGTAGCAGCCGCCACGAGCGTGAGGGAGCAGCCGAGAGCCCTGTCTGACTGATAGATGAATTCTTTTGCCTGAGGTTTTGCCTGAAAGAGAGTGGTGGGTGTTTTGGTGCATTGCTGCTCAAAGGCACTCCCTGCTGGTGTGCAGATGCAACTGCTCAAGCAATGGAGGTGTCCTGTGCCTCAGCAGCAACATGTAAACTAGCGTCAAGTTAAGAGCACTGCCTTGAGCTAAAAGCTCCTTACCGCTCACTTACTGCACAAGAACGCCCGCTCCTTCAAGCCGGAGTCGAACCAGCGACCTAACGACGACTTTGCTTTGCTTTTTTTCCACTGCAGTCCTCCGCTCTACCACCTGAAAATCGAAGGGAAGCGGCAAAGGTGTCTCGCTTTGGTGATTGTCCGCCGTGCGCCTTTTGACGCTCGCGGCCTGGTGTACCTGCTGATGCCGCAGTGTTGTGGGACTGTGAGTTGCCCGCTGCTCTGGAGAGGCTGTGCCAGTGGCGCAATGGATAACGCGTCTGACTACGGATCAGAAGATTGTAGGTTCGACTCCTACCTGGCTCGAACTTTTTTACGCACTTTGCATTATGGCGCTAGATGCCTCGCAAGCGCACCTACTTGGTCATGCTGCCCAGCAGTTTGCACGGCCAGTGCCTTCTTAGCGCAGTAGGCAGCGCGTCAGTCTCATAATCTAAAGATCCTGAGTTCAATCCTCAGAGAAGGCATTGATACTTGCAAAGCTTTTTTATCCCTCATCTCAGCTTTCCATTTTGGCTGCACAAGACTTGCTGCTACGGCACACCAAAGGATTTGATGTCCCTTGGCCCCTCTGTCCCTCAGCGTGTGGAGACCCTTCGGAAGTACACAGGTTCACCGACAGCTGACACCACTGTTGCGTTTGAGCCATTGCCCCGAGCCAAAAGAGGAGTGGAGAATGCAGGCATCGATCCCGCTACCTCTCACATGCAAAGCGAGCGCTCTACCATTTGAGCTAATTCCCCAGCTGCGTCTTACAATTGCACCAAGTTTGCTTCTCAGTAGCTCCTTAGCACTCGCCTCTGAGTTGCTGCGCCACCAGCAGGGATCTCCTGCTTTGGGTTAGCCCGCTCCCTGATCTCTTTCAACGCTTTGCTCCAATCGGCGTTACCGAGCAACGGCAGGGCGGGAAGTCAGAGAAATGGGGAAAGAAGCCGAGAAAGAGCCCGAGCCGACGGAAGGGAAGCGAGGTGACCGGAAAGTAGCAGCCGCCACGAGCGTGAGG
>NW_028225536.1:45000-72500 GCF_052327205.1 Somniosus microcephalus | reverse complement strand
TCTTTTGCCTGAGGTTTTGCCTGAAAGAGAGTGGTGGGTGTTTTGGTGCATTGCTGCTCAAAGGCACTCCCTGCTGGTGTGCAGATGCAACTGCTCAAGCAATGGAGGTGTCCTGTGCCTCAGCAGCAACATGTAAACTAGCGTCAAGTTAAGAGCACTGCCTTGAGCTGAAAGCTCCTTACCGCTCACTTACTGCACAAGAACGCCCGCTCCTTCAAGCCGGAGTCGAACCAGCGACCTAACGACGACTTTGCTTTGCTTTTTTTCCACTGCAGTCCTCCGCTCTACCACCTGAAAATCGAAGGGAAGTGGCAAAGGTGTCTCGCTTTGGTGATTGTCCGCCGTGCGCCTTTTGACGCTCCCGGCCTGGTGTACCTGCTGATGCCGCAGTGTTGTGGGACTGTGAGTTGCCAGCTGCTCTGTACAGGCTGGGCCTGTGGCGCAATGGATAACGCGTCTGACTACGGATCAGAAGATTGTAGGTTCGACTCCTACCTGGCTCGAACTTTTTTACGCACTTTGCATTATGGCGCTAGATGCCTCGCAAGCGCACCTACTTGGTCATGCTGCCCAGCAGTTTGCATGGCAAGTGCCTTCTTAGCGCAGTAGGCAGCGCGTCAGTCTCATAATCTGAAGGTCCTGAGTTCGATCCTCAGAGAAGGCATTGATACTTGCAAAGCATTTTTATCCCTCATCTCAGCTTTCCATTTTTGCTGCACAAGACTATCGACAAGACTTGCTGCTACGGCACACCAAAGGATTTGATGTCCCTTGGCCCCTCTGTACCTCAGCGTGTGGAGACCCTTCGGAAGTACACGGGTTCACCGACAGCTGACACCACTGTTGCGTTTGAGCCATTGCCCCGAGCCAAAAGAGGAGTGGAGAATGCAGGCATCGATCCCGCTACCTCTCACATGCAAAGCGAGCGCTCTACTATTTGAGCTAATTCCCAAGCTGCGTCTTACAATTGCACCAAGTTTGCTTCTCAGTAGCTCCTTAGCACTCGCCTCTGAGTTGCTGCGCCACCAGCAGGGATCTCCTGCTTTGGGTTAGCCCGCTCCCTGATCTCTTTCAACGCTTTGCTCCAATCGGCGTTACCGAGCAACGGCAGGGCGGGAAGTCAGAGAAATGGGGAAAGAAGCCGAGAAAGAGCCCGAGCCGACGGAAGGGAAGCGAGGTGACCGGAAAGTAGCAGCCGCCACGAGCGTGAGGGAGCAGCCGAGAGCCCTGTCTGACTGATAGATGAATTCTTTTGCCTGAGGTTTTGCCTGAAAGAGAGTGGTGGGTGTTTTGGTGCATTGCTGCTCAAAGGCACTCCCTGCTGGTGTGCAGATGCAACTGCTCAAGCAATGGAGGTGTCCTGTGCCTCAGCAGCAACATGTAAACTAGCGTCAAGTTAAGAGCACTGCCTTGAGCTAAAAGCTCCTTACCGCTCACTTACTGCACAAGAACGCCCGCTCCTTCAAGCCGGAGTCGAACCAGCGACCTAACGACGACTTTGCTTTGCTTTTTTTCCACTGCAGTCCTCCGCTCTACCACCTGAAAATCGAAGGGAAGCGGCAAAGGTGTCTCGCTTTGGTGATTGTCCGCCGTGCGCCTTTTGACGCTCGCGGCCTGGTGTACCTGCTGATGCCGCAGTGTTGTGGGACTGTGAGTTGCCCGCTGCTCTGGAGAGGCTGTGCCAGTGGCGCAATGGATAACGCGTCTCACTACGGATCAGAAGATTGTAGGTTCGACTCCTACCTGGCTTAATCTTTTTTACGCACTTTGCATTATGGCTCTAGATGCCTCGCAAGCGCACCTACTTGGTCATGCTGCCCAGCAGTTTGCACGGCCAGTGCCTTCTTAGCGCAGTAGGCAGCGCGTCAGTCTCATAATCTAAAGATCCTGAGTTCAATCCTCAGAGAAGGCATTGATACTTGCAAAGCTTTTTTATCCCTCATCTCAGCTTTCCATTTTGGCTGCACAAGACTTGCTGCTACGGCACACCAAAGGATTTGATGTCCCTTGGCCCCTCTGTCCCTCAGCGTGTGGAGACCCTTCGGAAGTACACAGGTTCACCGACAGCTGACACCACTGTTGCGTTTGAGCCATTGCCCCGAGCCAAAAGAGGAGTGGAGAATGCAGGCATCGATCCCGCTACCTCTCACATGCAAAGCGAGCGCTCTACCATTTGAGCTAATTCCCCAGCTGCGTCTTACAATTGCACCAAGTTTGCTTCTCAGTAGCTCCTTAGCACTCGCCTCTGAGTTGCTGCGCCACCAGCAGGGATCTCCTGCTTTGGGTTAGCCCGCTCCCTGATCTCTTTCAACGCTTTGCTCCAATCGGCGTTACCGAGCAACGGCAGGGCGGGAAGTCAGAGAAATGGGGAAAGAAGCCGAGAAAGAGCCCGAGCCGACGGAAGGGAAGCGAGGTGACCGGAAAGTAGCAGCCGCCACGAGCGTGAGGGAGCAGCCGAGAGCCCTGTCTGACTGATAGATGAATTCTTTTGCCTGAGGTTTTGCCTGAAAGAGAGTGGTGGGTGTTTTGGTGCATTGCTGCTCAAAGGCACTCCCTGCTGGTGTGCAGATGCAACTGCTCAAGCAATGGAGGTGTCCTGTGCCTCAGCAGCAACATGTAAACTAGCGTCAAGTTAAGAGCACTGCCTTGAGCTGAAAGCTCCTTACCGCTCACTTACTGCACAAGAACGCCCGCTCCTTCAAGCCGGAGTCGAACCAGCGACCTAACGACGACTTTGCTTTGCTTTTTTTCCACTGCAGTCCTCCGCTCTACCACCTGAAAATCGAAGGGAAGTGGCAAAGGTGTCTCGCTTTGGTGATTGTCCGCCGTGCGCCTTTTGACGCTCCCGGCCTGGTGTACCTGCTGATGCTGCAGTGTTGTGGGACTGTGAGTTGCCAGCTGCTCTGTACAGGCTGGGCCTGTGGCGCAATGGATAACGCGTCTGACTACGGATCAGAAGATTGTAGGTTCGACTCCTACCTGGCTCGAACTTTTTTACGCACTTTGCATTATGGCGCTAGATGCCTCGCAAGCGCACCTACTTGGTCATGCTGCCCAGCAGTTTGCATGGCAAGTGCCTTCTTAGCGCAGTAGGCAGCGCGTCAGTCTCATAATCTGAAGGTCCTGAGTTCGATCCTCAGAGAAGGCATTGATACTTGCAAAGCATTTTTATCCCTCATCTCAGCTTTCCATTTTTGCTGCACAAGACTATCGACAAGACTTGCTGCTACGGCACACCAAAGGATTTGATGTCCCTTGGCCCCTCTGTACCTCAGCGTGTGGAGACCCTTCGGAAGTACACGGGTTCACCGACAGCTGACACCACTGTTGCGTTTGAGCCATTGCCCCGAGCCAAAAGAGGAGTGGAGAATGCAGGCATCGATCCCGCTACCTCTCACATGCAAAGCGAGCGCTCTACCATTTGAGCTAATTCCCAAGCTGCGTCTTACAATTGCACCAAGTTTGCTTCTCAGTAGCTCCTTAGCACTCGCCTCTGAGTTGCTGCGCCACCAGCAGGGATCTCCTGCTTTGGGTTAGCCCGCTCCCTGATCTCTTTCAACGCTTTGCTCCAATCGGCGTTACCGAGCAACGGCAGGGCGGGAAGTCAGAGAAATGGGGAAAGAAGCCGAGAAAGAGCCCGAGCCGACGGAAGGGAAGCGAGGTGACCGGAAAGTAGCAGCCGCCACGAGCGTGAGGGAGCAGCCGAGAGCCCTGTCTGACTGATAGATGAATTCTTTTGCCTGAGGTTTTGCCTGAAAGAGAGTGGTGGGTGTTTTGGTGCATTGCTGCTCAAAGGCACTCCCTGCTGGTGTGCAGATGCAACTGCTCAAGCAATGGAGGTGTCCTGTGCCTCAGCAGCAACATGTAAACTAGCGTCAAGTTAAGAGCACTGCCTTGAGCTAAAAGCTCCTTACCGCTCACTTACTGCACAAGAACGCCCGCTCCTTCAAGCCGGAGTCGAACCAGCGACCTAACGACGACTTTGCTTTGCTTTTTTTCCACTGCAGTCCTCCGCTCTACCACCTGAAAATCGAAGGGAAGCGGCAAAGGTGTCTCGCTTTGGTGATTGTCCGCCGTGCGCCTTTTGACGCTCGCGGCCTGGTGTACCTGCTGATGCCGCAGTGTTGTGGGACTGTGAGTTGCCCGCTGCTCTGGAGAGGCTGTGCCAGTGGCGCAATGGATAACGCGTCTCACTACGGATCAGAAGATTGTAGGTTCGACTCCTACCTGGCTTAATCTTTTTTACGCACTTTGCATTATGGCTCTAGATGCCTCGCAAGCGCACCTACTTGGTCATGCTGCCCAGCAGTTTGCACGGCCAGTGCCTTCTTAGCGCAGTAGGCAGCGCATCAGTCTCATAATCTAAAGATCCTGAGTTCAATCCTCAGAGAAGGCATTGATACTTGCAAAGCTTTTTTATCCCTCATCTCAGCTTTCCATTTTGGCTGCACAAGACTTGCTGCTACGGCACACCAAAGGATTTGATGTCCCTTGGCCCCTCTGTCCCTCAGCGTGTGGAGACCCTTCGGAAGTACACAGGTTCACCGACAGCTGACACCACTGTTGCGTTTGAGCCATTGCCCCGAGCCAAAAGAGGAGTGGAGAATGCAGGCATCGATCCCGCTACCTCTCACATGCAAAGCGAGCGCTCTACCATTTGAGCTAATTCCCCAGCTGCGTCTTACAATTGCACCAAGTTTGCTTCTCAGTAGCTCCTTAGCACTCGCCTCTGAGTTGCTGCGCCACCAGCAGGGATCTCCTGCTTTGGGTTAGCCCGCTCCCTGATCTCTTTCAACGCTTTGCTCCAATCGGCGTTACCGAGCAACGGCAGGGCGGGAAGTCAGAGAAATGGGGAAAGAAGCCGAGAAAGAGCCCGAGCCGACGGAAGGGAAGCGAGGTGACCGGAAAGTAGCAGCCGCCACGAGCGTGAGGGAGCAGCCGAGAGCCCTGTCTGACTGATAGATGAATTCTTTTGCCTGAGGTTTTGCCTGAAAGAGAGTGGTGGGTGTTTTGGTGCATTGCTGCTCAAAGGCACTCCCTGCTGGTGTGCAGATGCAACTGCTCAAGCAATGGAGGTGTCCTGTGCCTCAGCAGCAACATGTAAACTAGCGTCAAGTTAAGAGCACTGCCTTGAGCTAAAAGCTCCTTACCGCTCACTTACTGCACAAGAACGCCCGCTCCTTCAAGCCGGAGTCGAACCAGCGACCTAACGACGACTTTGCTTTGCTTTTTTTCCACTGCAGTCCTCCGCTCTACCACCTGAAAATCGAAGGGAAGCGGCAAAGGTGTCTCGCTTTGGTGATTGTCCGCCGTGCGCCTTTTGACGCTCGCGGCCTGGTGTACCTGCTGATGCCGCAGTGTTGTGGGACTGTGAGTTGCCCGCTGCTCTGGAGAGGCTGTGCCAGTGGCGCAATGGATAACGCGTCTCACTACGGATCAGAAGATTGTAGGTTCGACTCCTACCTGGCTTAATCTTTTTTACGCACTTTGCATTATGGCTCTAGATGCCTCGCAAGCGCACCTACTTGGTCATGCTGCCCAGCAGTTTGCACGGCCAGTGCCTTCTTAGCGCAGTAGGCAGCGCGTCAGTCTCATAATCTAAAGATCCTGAGTTCAATCCTCAGAGAAGGCATTGATACTTGCAAAGCTTTTTTATCCCTCATCTCAGCTTTCCATTTTGGCTGCACAAGACTTGCTGCTACGGCACACCAAAGGATTTGATGTCCCTTGGCCCCTCTGTCCCTCAGCGTGTGGAGACCCTTCGGAAGTACACAGGTTCACCGACAGCTGACACCACTGTTGCGTTTGAGCCATTGCCCCGAGCCAAAAGAGGAGTGGAGAATGCAGGCATCGATCCCGCTACCTCTCACATGCAAAGCGAGCGCTCTACCATTTGAGCTAATTCCCCAGCTGCGTCTTACAATTGCACCAAGTTTGCTTCTCAGTAGCTCCTTAGCACTCGCCTCTGAGTTGCTGCGCCACCAGCAGGGATCTCCTGCTTTGGGTTAGCCCGCTCCCTGATCTCTTTCAACGCTTTGCTCCAATCGGCGTTACCGAGCAACGGCAGGGCGGGAAGTCAGAGAAATGGGGAAAGAAGCCGAGAAAGAGCCCGAGCCGACGGAAGGGAAGCGAGGTGACCGGAAAGTAGCAGCCGCCACGAGCGTGAGGGAGCAGCCGAGAGCCCTGTCTGACTGATAGATGAATTCTTTTGCCTGAGGTTTTGCCTGAAAGAGAGTGGTGGGTGTTTTGGTGCATTGCTGCTCAAAGGCACTCCCTGCTGGTGTGCAGATGCAACTGCTCAAGCAATGGAGGTGTCCTGTGCCTCAGCAGCAACATGTAAACTAGCGTCAAGTTAAGAGCACTGCCTTGAGCTGAAAGCTCCTTACCGCTCACTTACTGCACAAGAACGCCCGCTCCTTCAAGCCGGAGTCGAACCAGCGACCTAACGACGACTTTGCTTTGCTTTTTTTCCACTGCAGTCCTCCGCTCTACCACCTGAAAATCGAAGGGAAGTGGCAAAGGTGTCTCGCTTTGGTGATTGTCCGCCGTGCGCCTTTTGACGCTCCCGGCCTGGTGTACCTGCTGATGCCGCAGTGTTGTGGGACTGTGAGTTGCCAGCTGCTCTGTACAGGCTGGGCCTGTGGCGCAATGGATAACGCGTCTGACTACGGATCAGAAGATTGTAGGTTCGACTCCTACCTGGCTCGAACTTTTTTACGCACTTTGCATTATGGCGCTAGATGCCTCGCAAGCGCACCTACTTGGTCATGCTGCCCAGCAGTTTGCATGGCAAGTGCCTTCTTAGCGCAGTAGGCAGCGCGTCAGTCTCATAATCTGAAGGTCCTGAGTTCGATCCTCAGAGAAGGCATTGATACTTGCAAAGCATTTTTATCCCTCATCTCAGCTTTCCATTTTTGCTGCACAAGACTATCGACAAGACTTGCTGCTACGGCACACCAAAGGATTTGATGTCCCTTGGCCCCTCTGTACCTCAGCGTGTGGAGACCCTTCGGAAGTACACGGGTTCACCGACAGCTGACACCACTGTTGCGTTTGAGCCATTGCCCCGAGCCAAAAGAGGAGTGGAGAATGCAGGCATCGATCCCGCTACCTCTCACATGCAAAGCGAGCGCTCTACCATTTGAGCTAATTCCCAAGCTGCGTCTTACAATTGCACCAAGTTTGCTTCTCAGTAGCTCCTTAGCACTCGCCTCTGAGTTGCTGCGCCACCAGCAGGGATCTCCTGCTTTGGGTTAGCCCGCTCCCTGATCTCTTTCAACGCTTTGCTCCAATCGGCGTTACCGAGCAACGGCAGGGCGGGAAGTCAGAGAAATGGGGAAAGAAGCCGAGAAAGAGCCCGAGCCGACGGAAGGGAAGCGAGGTGACCGGAAAGTAGCAGCCGCCACGAGCGTGAGGGAGCAGCCGAGAGCCCTGTCTGACTGATAGATGAATTCTTTTGCCTGAGGTTTTGCCTGAAAGAGAGTGGTGGGTGTTTTGGTGCATTGCTGCTCAAAGGCACTCCCTGCTGGTGTGCAGATGCAACTGCTCAAGCAATGGAGGTGTCCTGTGCCTCAGCAGCAACATGTAAACTAGCGTCAAGTTAAGAGCACTGCCTTGAGCTAAAAGCTCCTTACCGCTCACTTACTGCACAAGAACGCCCGCTCCTTCAAGCCGGAGTCGAACCAGCGACCTAACGACGACTTTGCTTTGCTTTTTTTCCACTGCAGTCCTCCGCTCTACCACCTGAAAATCGAAGGGAAGCGGCAAAGGTGTCTCGCTTTGGTGATTGTCCGCCGTGCGCCTTTTGACGCTCGCGGCCTGGTGTACCTGCTGATGCCGCAGTGTTGTGGGACTGTGAGTTGCCCGCTGCTCTGGAGAGGCTGTGCCAGTGGCGCAATGGATAACGCGTCTCACTACGGATCAGAAGATTGTAGGTTCGACTCCTACCTGGCTTAATCTTTTTTACGCACTTTGCATTATGGCTCTAGATGCCTCGCAAGCGCACCTACTTGGTCATGCTGCCCAGCAGTTTGCACGGCCAGTGCCTTCTTAGCGCAGTAGGCAGCGCATCAGTCTCATAATCTAAAGATCCTGAGTTCAATCCTCAGAGAAGGCATTGATACTTGCAAAGCTTTTTTATCCCTCATCTCAGCTTTCCATTTTGGCTGCACAAGACTTGCTGCTACGGCACACCAAAGGATTTGATGTCCCTTGGCCCCTCTGTCCCTCAGCGTGTGGAGACCCTTCGGAAGTACACAGGTTCACCGACAGCTGACACCACTGTTGCGTTTGAGCCATTGCCCCGAGCCAAAAGAGGAGTGGAGAATGCAGGCATCGATCCCGCTACCTCTCACATGCAAAGCGAGCGCTCTACCATTTGAGCTAATTCCCCAGCTGCGTCTTACAATTGCACCAAGTTTGCTTCTCAGTAGCTCCTTAGCACTCGCCTCTGAGTTGCTGCGCCACCAGCAGGGATCTCCTGCTTTGGGTTAGCCCGCTCCCTGATCTCTTTCAACGCTTTGCTCCAATCGGCGTTACCGAGCAACGGCAGGGCGGGAAGTCAGAGAAATGGGGAAAGAAGCCGAGAAAGAGCCCGAGCCGACGGAAGGGAAGCGAGGTGACCGGAAAGTAGCAGCCGCCACGAGCGTGAGGGAGCAGCCGAGAGCCCTGTCTGACTGATAGATGAATTCTTTTGCCTGAGGTTTTGCCTGAAAGAGAGTGGTGGGTGTTTTGGTGCATTGCTGCTCAAAGGCACTCCCTGCTGGTGTGCAGATGCAACTGCTCAAGCAATGGAGGTGTCCTGTGCCTCAGCAGCAACATGTAAACTAGCGTCAAGTTAAGAGCACTGCCTTGAGCTGAAAGCTCCTTACCGCTCACTTACTGCACAAGAACGCCCGCTCCTTCAAGCCGGAGTCGAACCAGCGACCTAACGACGACTTTGCTTTGCTTTTTTTCCACTGCAGTCCTCCGCTCTACCACCTGAAAATCGAAGGGAAGTGGCAAAGGTGTCTCGCTTTGGTGATTGTCCGCCGTGCGCCTTTTGACGCTCCCGGCCTGGTGTACCTGCTGATGCCGCAGTGTTGTGGGACTGTGAGTTGCCAGCTGCTCTGTACAGGCTGGGCCTGTGGCGCAATGGATAACGCGTCTGACTACGGATCAGAAGATTGTAGGTTCGACTCCTACCTGGCTCGAACTTTTTTACGCACTTTGCATTATGGCGCTAGATGCCTCGCAAGCGCACCTACTTGGTCATGCTGCCCAGCAGTTTGCATGGCAAGTGCCTTCTTAGCGCAGTAGGCAGCGCGTCAGTCTCATAATCTGAAGGTCCTGAGTTCGATCCTCAGAGAAGGCATTGATACTTGCAAAGCATTTTTATCCCTCATCTCAGCTTTCCATTTTTGCTGCACAAGACTATCGACAAGACTTGCTGCTACGGCACACCAAAGGATTTGATGTCCCTTGGCCCCTCTGTACCTCAGCGTGTGGAGACCCTTCGGAAGTACACGGGTTCACCGACAGCTGACACCACTGTTGCGTTTGAGCCATTGCCCCGAGCCAAAAGAGGAGTGGAGAATGCAGGCATCGATCCCGCTACCTCTCACATGCAAAGCGAGCGCTCTACCATTTGAGCTAATTCCCAAGCTGCGTCTTACAATTGCACCAAGTTTGCTTCTCAGTAGCTCCTTAGCACTCGCCTCTGAGTTGCTGCGCCACCAGCAGGGATCTCCTGCTTTGGGTTAGCCCGCTCCCTGATCTCTTTCAACGCTTTGCTCCAATCGGCGTTACCGAGCAACGGCAGGGCGGGAAGTCAGAGAAATGGGGAAAGAAGCCGAGAAAGAGCCCGAGCCGACGGAAGGGAAGCGAGGTGACCGGAAAGTAGCAGCCGCCACGAGCGTGAGGGAGCAGCCGAGAGCCCTGTCTGACTGATAGATGAATTCTTTTGCCTGAGGTTTTGCCTGAAAGAGAGTGGTGGGTGTTTTGGTGCATTGCTGCTCAAAGGCACTCCCTGCTGGTGTGCAGATGCAACTGCTCAAGCAATGGAGGTGTCCTGTGCCTCAGCAGCAACATGTAAACTAGCGTCAAGTTAAGAGCACTGCCTTGAGCTAAAAGCTCCTTACCGCTCACTTACTGCACAAGAACGCCCGCTCCTTCAAGCCGGAGTCGAACCAGCGACCTAACGACGACTTTGCTTTGCTTTTTTTCCACTGCAGTCCTCCGCTCTACCACCTGAAAATCGAAGGGAAGCGGCAAAGGTGTCTCGCTTTGGTGATTGTCCGCCGTGCGCCTTTTGACGCTCGCGGCCTGGTGTACCTGCTGATGCCGCAGTGTTGTGGGACTGTGAGTTGCCCGCTGCTCTGGAGAGGCTGTGCCAGTGGCGCAATGGATAACGCGTCTCACTACGGATCAGAAGATTGTAGGTTCGACTCCTACCTGGCTTAATCTTTTTTACGCACTTTGCATTATGGCTCTAGATGCCTCGCAAGCGCACCTACTTGGTCATGCTGCCCAGCAGTTTGCACGGCCAGTGCCTTCTTAGCGCAGTAGGCAGCGCGTCAGTCTCATAATCTAAAGATCCTGAGTTCAATCCTCAGAGAAGGCATTGATACTTGCAAAGCTTTTTTATCCCTCATCTCAGCTTTCCATTTTGGCTGCACAAGACTTGCTGCTACGGCACACCAAAGGATTTGATGTCCCTTGGCCCCTCTGTCCCTCAGCGTGTGGAGACCCTTCGGAAGTACACAGGTTCACCGACAGCTGACACCACTGTTGCGTTTGAGCCATTGCCCCGAGCCAAAAGAGGAGTGGAGAATGCAGGCATCGATCCCGCTACCTCTCACATGCAAAGCGAGCGCTCTACCATTTGAGCTAATTCCCCAGCTGCGTCTTACAATTGCACCAAGTTTGCTTCTCAGTAGCTCCTTAGCACTCGCCTCTGAGTTGCTGCGCCACCAGCAGGGATCTCCTGCTTTGGGTTAGCCCGCTCCCTGATCTCTTTCAACGCTTTGCTCCAATCGGCGTTACCGAGCAACGGCAGGGCGGGAAGTCAGAGAAATGGGGAAAGAAGCCGAGAAAGAGCCCGAGCCGACGGAAGGGAAGCGAGGTGACCGGAAAGTAGCAGCCGCCACGAGCGTGAGGGAGCAGCCGAGAGCCCTGTCTGACTGATAGATGAATTCTTTTGCCTGAGGTTTTGCCTGAAAGAGAGTGGTGGGTGTTTTGGTGCATTGCTGCTCAAAGGCACTCCCTGCTGGTGTGCAGATGCAACTGCTCAAGCAATGGAGGTGTCCTGTGCCTCAGCAGCAACATGTAAACTAGCGTCAAGTTAAGAGCACTGCCTTGAGCTGAAAGCTCCTTACCGCTCACTTACTGCACAAGAACGCCCGCTCCTTCAAGCCGGAGTCGAACCAGCGACCTAACGACGACTTTGCTTTGCTTTTTTTCCACTGCAGTCCTCCGCTCTACCACCTGAAAATCGAAGGGAAGTGGCAAAGGTGTCTCGCTTTGGTGATTGTCCGCCGTGCGCCTTTTGACGCTCCCGGCCTGGTGTACCTGCTGATGCCGCAGTGTTGTGGGACTGTGAGTTGCCAGCTGCTCTGTACAGGCTGGGCCTGTGGCGCAATGGATAACGCGTCTGACTACGGATCAGAAGATTGTAGGTTCGACTCCTACCTGGCTCGAACTTTTTTACGCACTTTGCATTATGGCGCTAGATGCCTCGCAAGCGCACCTACTTGGTCATGCTGCCCAGCAGTTTGCATGGCAAGTGCCTTCTTAGCGCAGTAGGCAGCGCGTCAGTCTCATAATCTGAAGGTCCTGAGTTCGATCCTCAGAGAAGGCATTGATACTTGCAAAGCATTTTTATCCCTCATCTCAGCTTTCCATTTTTGCTGCACAAGACTATCGACAAGACTTGCTGCTACGGCACACCAAAGGATTTGATGTCCCTTGGCCCCTCTGTACCTCAGCGTGTGGAGACCCTTCGGAAGTACACGGGTTCACCGACAGCTGACACCACTGTTGCGTTTGAGCCATTGCCCCGAGCCAAAAGAGGAGTGGAGAATGCAGGCATCGATCCCGCTACCTCTCACATGCAAAGCGAGCGCTCTACCATTTGAGCTAATTCCCAAGCTGCGTCTTACAATTGCACCAAGTTTGCTTCTCAGTAGCTCCTTAGCACTCGCCTCTGAGTTGCTGCGCCACCAGCAGGGATCTCCTGCTTTGGGTTAGCCCGCTCCCTGATCTCTTTCAACGCTTTGCTCCAATCGGCGTTACCGAGCAACGGCAGGGCGGGAAGTCAGAGAAATGGGGAAAGAAGCCGAGAAAGAGCCCGAGCCGACGGAAGGGAAGCGAGGTGACCGGAAAGTAGCAGCCGCCACGAGCGTGAGGGAGCAGCCGAGAGCCCTGTCTGACTGATAGATGAATTCTTTTGCCTGAGGTTTTGCCTGAAAGAGAGTGGTGGGTGTTTTGGTGCATTGCTGCTCAAAGGCACTCCCTGCTGGTGTGCAGATGCAACTGCTCAAGCAATGGAGGTGTCCTGTGCCTCAGCAGCAACATGTAAACTAGCGTCAAGTTAAGAGCACTGCCTTGAGCTAAAAGCTCCTTACCGCTCACTTACTGCACAAGAACGCCCGCTCCTTCAAGCCGGAGTCGAACCAGCGACCTAACGACGACTTTGCTTTGCTTTTTTTCCACTGCAGTCCTCCGCTCTACCACCTGAAAATCGAAGGGAAGCGGCAAAGGTGTCTCGCTTTGGTGATTGTCCGCCGTGCGCCTTTTGACGCTCGCGGCCTGGTGTACCTGCTGATGCCGCAGTGTTGTGGGACTGTGAGTTGCCCGCTGCTCTGGAGAGGCTGTGCCAGTGGCGCAATGGATAACGCGTCTCACTACGGATCAGAAGATTGTAGGTTCGACTCCTACCTGGCTTAATCTTTTTTACGCACTTTGCATTATGGCTCTAGATGCCTCGCAAGCGCACCTACTTGGTCATGCTGCCCAGCAGTTTGCACGGCCAGTGCCTTCTTAGCGCAGTAGGCAGCGCGTCAGTCTCATAATCTAAAGATCCTGAGTTCAATCCTCAGAGAAGGCATTGATACTTGCAAAGCTTTTTTATCCCTCATCTCAGCTTTCCATTTTGGCTGCACAAGACTTGCTGCTACGGCACACCAAAGGATTTGATGTCCCTTGGCCCCTCTGTCCCTCAGCGTGTGGAGACCCTTCGGAAGTACACAGGTTCACCGACAGCTGACACCACTGTTGCGTTTGAGCCATTGCCCCGAGCCAAAAGAGGAGTGGAGAATGCAGGCATCGATCCCGCTACCTCTCACATGCAAAGCGAGCGCTCTACCATTTGAGCTAATTCCCCAGCTGCGTCTTACAATTGCACCAAGTTTGCTTCTCAGTAGCTCCTTAGCACTCGCCTCTGAGTTGCTGCGCCACCAGCAGGGATCTCCTGCTTTGGGTTAGCCCGCTCCCTGATCTCTTTCAACGCTTTGCTCCAATCGGCGTTACCGAGCAACGGCAGGGCGGGAAGTCAGAGAAATGGGGAAAGAAGCCGAGAAAGAGCCCGAGCCGACGGAAGGGAAGCGAGGTGACCGGAAAGTAGCAGCCGCCACGAGCGTGAGGGAGCAGCCGAGAGCCCTGTCTGACTGATAGATGAATTCTTTTGCCTGAGGTTTTGCCTGAAAGAGAGTGGTGGGTGTTTTGGTGCATTGCTGCTCAAAGGCACTCCCTGCTGGTGTGCAGATGCAACTGCTCAAGCAATGGAGGTGTCCTGTGCCTCAGCAGCAACATGTAAACTAGCGTCAAGTTAAGAGCACTGCCTTGAGCTGAAAGCTCCTTACCGCTCACTTACTGCACAAGAACGCCCGCTCCTTCAAGCCGGAGTCGAACCAGCGACCTAACGACGACTTTGCTTTGCTTTTTTTCCACTGCAGTCCTCCGCTCTACCACCTGAAAATCGAAGGGAAGTGGCAAAGGTGTCTCGCTTTGGTGATTGTCCGCCGTGCGCCTTTTGACGCTCGCGGCCTGGTGTACCTGCTGATGCCGCAGTGTTGTGGGACTGTGAGTTGCCCGCTGCTCTGGAGAGGCTGTGCCAGTGGCGCAATGGATAACGCGTCTCACTACGGATCAGAAGATTGTAGGTTCGACTCCTACCTGGCTTAATCTTTTTTACGCACTTTGCATTATGGCTCTAGATGCCTCGCAAGCGCACCTACTTGGTCATGCTGCCCAGCAGTTTGCACGGCCAGTGCCTTCTTAGCGCAGTAGGCAGCGCGTCAGTCTCATAATCTAAAGATCCTGAGTTCAATCCTCAGAGAAGGCATTGATACTTGCAAAGCTTTTTTATCCCTCATCTCAGCTTTCCATTTTGGCTGCACAAGACTTGCTGCTACGGCACACCAAAGGATTTGATGTCCCTTGGCCCCTCTGTCCCTCAGCGTGTGGAGACCCTTCGGAAGTACACAGGTTCACTGACAGCTGACACCACTGTTGCGTTTGAGCCATTGCCCCGAGCCAAAAGAGGAGTGGAGAATGCAGGCATCGATCCCGCTACCTCTCACATGCAAAGCGAGCGCTCTACCATTTGAGCTAATTCCCCAGCTGCGTCTTACAATTGCACCAAGTTTGCTTCTCAGTAGCTCCTTAGCACTCGCCTCTGAGTTGCTGCGCCACCAGCAGGGATCTCCTGCTTTGGGTTAGCCCGCTCCCTGATCTCTTTCAACGCTTTGCTCCAATCGGCGTTACCGAGCAACGGCAGGGCGGGAAGTCAGAGAAATGGGGAAAGAAGCCGAGAAAGAGCCCGAGCCGACGGAAGGGAAGCGAGGTGACCGGAAAGTAGCAGCCGCCACGAGCGTGAGGGAGCAGCCGAGAGCCCTGTCTGACTGATAGATGAATTCTTTTGCCTGAGGTTTTGCCTGAAAGAGAGTGGTGGGTGTTTTGGTGCATTGCTGCTCAAAGGCACTCCCTGCTGGTGTGCAGATGCAACTGCTCAAGCAATGGAGGTGTCCTGTGCCTTAGCAGCAACATGTAAACTAGCGTCAAGTTAAGAGCACTGCCTTGAGCTGAAAGCTCCTTACCGCTCACTTACTGCACAAGAACGCCCGCTCCTTCAAGCCGGAGTCGAACCAGCGACCTAACGACGACTTTGCTTTGCTTTTTTTCCACTGCAGTCCTCCGCTCTACCACCTGAAAATCGAAGGGAAGTGGCAAAGGTGTCTCGCTTTGGTGATTGTCCGCCGTGCGCCTTTTGACGCTCCCGGCCTGGTGTACCTGCTGATGCCGCAGTGTTGTGGGACTGTGAGTTGCCAGCTGCTCTGTACAGGCTGGGCCTGTGGCGCAATGGATAACGCGTCTGACTACGGATCAGAAGATTGTAGGTTCGACTCCTACCTGGCTCGAACTTTTTTACGCACTTTGCATTATGGCGCTAGATGCCTCGCAAGCGCACCTACTTGGTCATGCTGCCCAGCAGTTTGCATGGCAAGTGCCTTCTTAGCGCAGTAGGCAGCGCGTCAGTCTCATAATCTGAAGGTCCTGAGTTCGATCCTCAGAGAAGGCATTGATACTTGCAAAGCATTTTTATCCCTCATCTCAGCTTTCCATTTTTGCTGCACAAGACTATCGACAAGACTTGCTGCTACGGCACACCAAAGGATTTGATGTCCCTTGGCCCCTCTGTACCTCAGCGTGTGGAGAACCTTCGGAAGTACACGGGTTCACCGACAGCTGACACCACTGTTGTGTTTGAGCCATTGCCCCGAGCCAAAAGAGGAGTGGAGAATGCGGGCATCGATCCCGCTACCTCTCACATGCGAAGCGAGCGCTCTACCATTTGAGCTAATTCCCCAGCTACTTCTTGCAGTTGCACCAAGTTTGCTTCTCAGTAGCTCCTTAGCACTCGCCTCTGAGTTGCTGCGCCACCAGCAGGGATCTCCTGCTTCGGGTTAGCCCGCTCCCTGATCTCTTTCAACGCTTTGCTCCAATCGGCGTTACCGAGCAACGGCAGGGCGGGAAGTCAGAGAAATGGGGAAAGAAGCCGAGAAAGAGCCCGAGCCGGCAGAAGGGAAGCGAGGTGACCGGAAAGTAGCAGCCGCCACGAACCTGAGGGAGCAGCCGAGAGCCCTGTCTGACTGATAGACGACTTCTTTTGCCTGAGGTTTTGCCTGAAAGAGAGTGCTGGGTGTTTTGGTGCGTTGCTGCTCAAAGGCACTCCCTGCTGGTGTGCAGATGCAACTGCTCAAGCAATGGAGGTGTCCTGTGCCTTAGCAGCAACATGTAAACTAGCGTCAAGTTAAGAGCACTGCCTTGAGCTAAAAGCTCCTTACCGCTCACTTACTGCACAAGAACGCCCGCTCCTTCAAGCCGGAGTCGAACCAGCGACCTAACGACGACTTTGCTTTGCTTTTTTTCCACTGCAGTCCTCCGCTCTACCACCTGAAAATCGAAGGGAAGCGGCAAAGGTGTCTCGCTTTGGTGATTGTCCGCCGTGCGCCTTTTGACGCTCGCGGCCTGGTGTACCTGCTGATGCCGCAGTGTTGTGGGACTGTGAGTTGCCCGCTGCTCTGGAGAGGCTGTGCCAGTGGCGCAATGGATAACGCGTCTCACTACGGATCAGAAGATTGTAGGTTCGACTCCTACCTGGCTTAATCTTTTTTACGCACTTTGCATTATGGCTCTAGATGCCTCGCAAGCGCACCTACTTGGTCATGCTGCCCAGCAGTTTGCACGGCCAGTGCCTTCTTAGCGCAGTAGGCAGCGCGTCAGTCTCATAATCTAAAGATCCTGAGTTCAATCCTCAGAGAAGGCATTGATACTTGCAAAGCTTTTTTATCCCTCATCTCAGCTTTCCATTTTGGCTGCACAAGACTTGCTGCTACGGCACACCAAAGGATTTGATGTCCCTTGGCCCCTCTGTCCCTCAGCGTGTGGAGACCCTTCGGAAGTACACAGGTTCACCGACAGCTGACACCACTGTTGCGTTTGAGCCATTGCCCCGAGCCAAAAGAGGAGTGGAGAATGCAGGCATCGATCCCGCTACCTCTCACATGCAAAGCGAGCGCTCTACCATTTGAGCTAATTCCCCAGCTGCGTCTTACAATTGCACCAAGTTTGCTTCTCAGTAGCTCCTTAGCACTCGCCTCTGAGTTGCTGCGCCACCAGCAGGGATCTCCTGCTTTGGGTTAGCCCGCTCCCTGATCTCTTTCAACGCTTTGCTCCAATCGGCGTTACCGAGCAACGGCAGGGCGGGAAGTCAGAGAAATGGGGAAAGAAGCCGAGAAAGAGCCCGAGCCGACGGAAGGGAAGCGAGGTGACCGGAAAGTAGCAGCCGCCACGAGCGTGAGGGAGCAGCCGAGAGCCCTGTCTGACTGATAGATGAATTCTTTTGCCTGAGGTTTTGCCTGAAAGAGAGTGGTGGGTGTTTTGGTGCATTGCTGCTCAAAGGCACTCCCTGCTGGTGTGCAGATGCAACTGCTCAAGCAATGGAGGTGTCCTGTGCCTCAGCAGCAACATGTAAACTAGCGTCAAGTTAAGAGCACTGCCTTGAGCTGAAAGCTCCTTACCGCTCACTTACTGCACAAGAACGCCCGCTCCTTCAAGCCGGAGTCGAACCAGCGACCTAACGACGACTTTGCTTTGCTTTTTTTCCACTGCAGTCCTCCGCTCTACCACCTGAAAATCGAAGGGAAGTGGCAAAGGTGTCTCGCTTTGGTGATTGTCCGCCGTGCGCCTTTTGACGCTCGCGGCCTGGTGTACCTGCTGATGCCGCAGTGTTGTGGGACTGTGAGTTGCCCGCTGCTCTGGAGAGGCTGTGCCAGTGGCGCAATGGATAACGCGTCTCACTACGGATCAGAAGATTGTAGGTTCGACTCCTACCTGGCTTAATCTTTTTTACGCACTTTGCATTATGGCTCTAGATGCCTCGCAAGCGCACCTACTTGGTCATGCTGCCCAGCAGTTTGCACGGCCAGTGCCTTCTTAGCGCAGTAGGCAGCGCGTCAGTCTCATAATCTAAAGATCCTGAGTTCAATCCTCAGAGAAGGCATTGATACTTGCAAAGCTTTTTTATCCCTCATCTCAGCTTTCCATTTTGGCTGCACAAGACTTGCTGCTACGGCACACCAAAGGATTTGATGTCCCTTGGCCCCTCTGTCCCTCAGCGTGTGGAGACCCTTCGGAAGTACACAGGTTCACCGACAGCTGACACCACTGTTGCGTTTGAGCCATTGCCCCGAGCCAAAAGAGGAGTGGAGAATGCAGGCATCGATCCCGCTACCTCTCACATGCAAAGCGAGCGCTCTACCATTTGAGCTAATTCCCCAGCTGCGTCTTACAATTGCACCAAGTTTGCTTCTCAGTAGCTCCTTAGCACTCGCCTCTGAGTTGCTGCGCCACCAGCAGGGATCTCCTGCTTTGGGTTAGCCCGCTCCCTGATCTCTTTCAACGCTTTGCTCCAATCGGCGTTACCGAGCAACGGCAGGGCGGGAAGTCAGAGAAATGGGGAAAGAAGCCGAGAAAGAGCCCGAGCCGACGGAAGGGAAGCGAGGTGACCGGAAAGTAGCAGCCGCCACGAGCGTGAGGGAGCAGCCGAGAGCCCTGTCTGACTGATAGATGAATTCTTTTGCCTGAGGTTTTGCCTGAAAGAGAGTGGTGGGTGTTTTGGTGCATTGCTGCTCAAAGGCACTCCCTGCTGGTGTGCAGATGCAACTGCTCAAGCAATGGAGGTGTCCTGTGCCTCAGCAGCAACATGTAAACTAGCGTCAAGTTAAGAGCACTGCCTTGAGCTGAAAGCTCCTTACCGCTCACTTACTGCACAAGAACGCCCGCTCCTTCAAGCCGGAGTCGAACCAGCGACCTAACGACGACTTTGCTTTGCTTTTTTTCCACTGCAGTCCTCCGCTCTACCACCTGAAAATCGAAGGGAAGTGGCAAAGGTGTCTCGCTTTGGTGATTGTCCGCCGTGCGCCTTTTGACGCTCCCGGCCTGGTGTACCTGCTGATGCCGCAGTGTTGTGGGACTGTGAGTTGCCAGCTGCTCTGTACAGGCTGGGCCTGTGGCGCAATGGATAACGCGTCTGACTACGGATCAGAAGATTGTAGGTTCGACTCCTACCTGGCTCGAACTTTTTTACGCACTTTGCATTATGGCGCTAGATGCCTCGCAAGCGCACCTACTTGGTCATGCTGCCCAGCAGTTTGCATGGCAAGTGCCTTCTTAGCGCAGTAGGCAGCGCGTCAGTCTCATAATCTGAAGGTCCTGAGTTCGATCCTCAGAGAAGGCATTGATACTTGCAAAGCATTTTTATCCCTCATCTCAGCTTTCCATTTTTGCTGCACAAGACTATCGACAAGACTTGCTGCTACGGCACACCAAAGGATTTGATGTCCCTTGGCCCCTCTGTACCTCAGCGTGTGGAGAACCTTCGGAAGTACACGGGTTCACCGACAGCTGACACCACTGTTGTGTTTGAGCCATTGCCCCGAGCCAAAAGAGGAGTGGAGAATGCGGGCATCGATCCCGCTACCTCTCACATGCGAAGCGAGCGCTCTACCATTTGAGCTAATTCCCCAGCTACTTCTTGCAGTTGCACCAAGTTTGCTTCTCAGTAGCTCCTTAGCACTCGCCTCTGAGTTGCTGCGCCACCAGCAGGGATCTCCTGCTTCGGGTTAGCCCGCTCCCTGATCTCTTTCAACGCTTTGCTCCAATCGGCGTTACCGAGCAACGGCAGGGCGGGAAGTCAGAGAAATGGGGAAAGAAGCCGAGAAAGAGCCCGAGCCGGCAGAAGGGAAGCGAGGTGACCGGAAAGTAGCAGCCGCCACGAACCTGAGGGAGCAGCCGAGAGCCCTGTCTGACTGATAGACGACTTCTTTTGCCTGAGGTTTTGCCTGAAAGAGAGTGCTGGGTGTTTTGGTGCGTTGCTGCTCAAAGGCACTCCCTGCTGGTGTGCAGATGCAACTGCTCAAGCAATGGAGGTGTCCTGTGCCTTAGCAGCAACATGTAAACTAGCGTCAAGTTAAGAGCACTGCCTTGAGCTAAAAGCTCCTTACCGCTCACTTACTGCACAAGAACGCCCGCTCCTTCAAGCCGGAGTCGAACCAGCGACCTAACGACGACTTTGCTTTGCTTTTTTTCCACTGCAGTCCTCCGCTCTACCACCTGAAAATCGAAGGGAAGCGGCAAAGGTGTCTCGCTTTGGTGATTGTCCGCCGTGCGCCTTTTGACGCTCGCGGCCTGGTGTACCTGCTGATGCCGCAGTGTTGTGGGACTGTGAGTTGCCCGCTGCTCTGGAGAGGCTGTGCCAGTGGCGCAATGGATAACGCGTCTCACTACGGATCAGAAGATTGTAGGTTCGACTCCTACCTGGCTTAATCTTTTTTACGCACTTTGCATTATGGCTCTAGATGCCTCGCAAGCGCACCTACTTGGTCATGCTGCCCAGCAGTTTGCACGGCCAGTGCCTTCTTAGCGCAGTAGGCAGCGCGTCAGTCTCATAATCTAAAGATCCTGAGTTCAATCCTCAGAGAAGGCATTGATACTTGCAAAGCTTTTTTATCCCTCATCTCAGCTTTCCATTTTGGCTGCACAAGACTTGCTGCTACGGCACACCAAAGGATTTGATGTCCCTTGGCCCCTCTGTCCCTCAGCGTGTGGAGACCCTTCGGAAGTACACAGGTTCACCGACAGCTGACACCACTGTTGCGTTTGAGCCATTGCCCCGAGCCAAAAGAGGAGTGGAGAATGCAGGCATCGATCCCGCTACCTCTCACATGCAAAGCGAGCGCTCTACCATTTGAGCTAATTCCCCAGCTGCGTCTTACAATTGCACCAAGTTTGCTTCTCAGTAGCTCCTTAGCACTCGCCTCTGAGTTGCTGCGCCACCAGCAGGGATCTCCTGCTTTGGGTTAGCCCGCTCCCTGATCTCTTTCAACGCTTTGCTCCAATCGGCGTTACCGAGCAACGGCAGGGCGGGAAGTCAGAGAAATGGGGAAAGAAGCCGAGAAAGAGCCCGAGCCGACGGAAGGGAAGCGAGGTGACCGGAAAGTAGCAGCCGCCACGAGCGTGAGGGAGCAGCCGAGAGCCCTGTCTGACTGATAGATGAATTCTTTTGCCTGAGGTTTTGCCTGAAAGAGAGTGGTGGGTGTTTTGGTGCATTGCTGCTCAAAGGCACTCCCTGCTGGTGTGCAGATGCAACTGCTCAAGCAATGGAGGTGTCCTGTGCCTCAGCAGCAACATGTAAACTAGCGTCAAGTTAAGAGCACTGCCTTGAGCTGAAAGCTTCTTACCGCTCACTTACTGCACAAGAACGCCCGCTCCTTCAAGCCGGAGTCGAACCAGCGACCTAACGACGACTTTGCTTTGCTTTTTTTCCACTGCAGTCCTCCGCTCTACCACCTGAAAATCGAAGGGAAGTGGCAAAGGTGTCTCGCTTTGGTGATTGTCCGCCGTGCGCCTTTTGACGCTCGCGGCCTGGTGTACCTGCTGATGCCGCAGTGTTGTGGGACTGTGAGTTGCCCGCTGCTCTGGAGAGGCTGTGCCAGTGGCGCAATGGATAACGCGTCTCACTACGGATCAGAAGATTGTAGGTTCGACTCCTACCTGGCTTAATCTTTTTTACGCACTTTGCATTATGGCTCTAGATGCCTCGCAAGCGCACCTACTTGGTCATGCTGCCCAGCAGTTTGCACGGCCAGTGCCTTCTTAGCGCAGTAGGCAGCGCGTCAGTCTCATAATCTAAAGATCCTGAGTTCAATCCTCAGAGAAGGCATTGATACTTGCAAAGCTTTTTTATCCCTCATCTCAGCTTTCCATTTTGGCTGCACAAGACTTGCTGCTACGGCACACCAAAGGATTTGATGTCCCTTGGCCCCTCTGTCCCTCAGCGTGTGGAGACCCTTCGGAAGTACACAGGTTCACCGACAGCTGACACCACTGTTGCGTTTGAGCCATTGCCCCGAGCCAAAAGAGGAGTGGAGAATGCAGGCATCGATCCCGCTATCTCTCACATGCAAAGCGAGCGCTCTACCATTTGAGCTAATTCCCCAGCTGCGTCTTACAATTGCACCAAGTTTGCTTCTCAGTAGCTCCTTAGCACTCGCCTCTGAGTTGCTGCGCCACCAGCAGGGATCTCCTGCTTTGGGTTAGCCCGCTCCCTGATCTCTTTCAACGCTTTGCTCCAATCGGCGTTACCGAGCAACGGCAGGGCGGGAAGTCAGAGAAATGGGGAAAGAAGCCGAGAAAGAGCCCGAGCCGACGGAAGGGAAGCGAGGTGACCGGAAAGTAGCAGCCGCCACGAGCGTGAGGGAGCAGCCGAGAGCCCTGTCTGACTGATAGATGAATTCTTTTGCCTGAGGTTTTGCCTGAAAGAGAGTGGTGGGTGTTTTGGTGCATTGCTGCTCAAAGGCACTCCCTGCTGGTGTGCAGATGCAACTGCTCAAGCAATGGAGGTGTCCTGTGCCTCAGCAGCAACATGTAAACTAGCGTCAAGTTAAGAGCACTGCCTTGAGCTGAAAGCTCCTTACCGCTCACTTACTGCACAAGAACGCCCGCTCCTTCAAGCCGGAGTCGAACCAGCGACCTAACGACGACTTTGCTTTGCTTTTTTTCCACTGCAGTCCTCCGCTCTACCACCTGAAAATCGAAGGGAAGTGGCAAAGGTGTCTCGCTTTGGTGATTGTCCGCCGTGCGCCTTTTGACGCTCGCGGCCTGGTGTACCTGCTGATGCCGCAGTGTTGTGGGACTGTGAGTTGCCCGCTGCTCTGGAGAGGCTGTGCCAGTGGCGCAATGGATAACGCGTCTCACTACGGATCAGAAGATTGTAGGTTCGACTCCTACCTGGCTTAATCTTTTTTACGCACTTTGCATTATGGCTCTAGATGCCTCGCAAGCGCACCTACTTGGTCATGCTGCCCAGCAGTTTGCACGGCCAGTGCCTTCTTAGCGCAGTAGGCAGCGCGTCAGTCTCATAATCTAAAGATCCTGAGTTCAATCCTCAGAGAAGGCATTGATACTTGCAAAGCTTTTTTATCCCTCATCTCAGCTTTCCATTTTGGCTGCACAAGACTTGCTGCTACGGCACACCAAAGGATTTGATGTCCCTTGGCCCCTCTGTCCCTCAGCGTGTGGAGACCCTTCGGAAGTACACAGGTTCACCGACAGCTGACACCACTGTTGCGTTTGAGCCATTGCCCCGAGCCAAAAGAGGAGTGGAGAATGCAGGCATCGATCCCGCTACCTCTCACATGCAAAGCGAGCGCTCTACCATTTGAGCTAATTCCCCAGCTGCGTCTTACAATTGCACCAAGTTTGCTTCTCAGTAGCTCCTTAGCACTCGCCTCTGAGTTGCTGCGCCACCAGCAGGGATCTCCTGCTTTGGGTTAGCCCGCTCCCTGATCTCTTTCAACGCTTTGCTCCAATCGGCGTTACCGAGCAACGGCAGGGCGGGAAGTCAGAGAAATGGGGAAAGAAGCCGAGAAAGAGCCCGAGCCGACGGAAGGGAAGCGAGGTGACCGGAAAGTAGCAGCCGCCACGAGCGTGAGGGAGCAGCCGAGAGCCCTGTCTGACTGATAGATGAATTCTTTTGCCTGAGGTTTTGCCTGAAAGAGAGTGGTGGGTGTTTTGGTGCATTGCTGCTCAAAGGCACTCCCTGCTGGTGTGCAGATGCAACTGCTCAAGCAATGGAGGTGTCCTGTGCCTCAGCAGCAACATGTAAACTAGCGTCAAGTTAAGAGCACTGCCTTGAGCTGAAAGCTCCTTACCGCTCACTTACTGCACAAGAACGCCCGCTCCTTCAAGCCGGAGTCGAACCAGCGACCTAACGACGACTTTGCTTTGCTTTTTTTCCACTGCAGTCCTCCGCTCTACCACCTGAAAATCGAAGGGAAGTGGCAAAGGTGTCTCGCTTTGGTGATTGTCCGCCGTGCGCCTTTTGACGCTCCCGGCCTGGTGTACCTGCTGATGCCGCAGTGTTGTGGGACTGTGAGTTGCCAGCTGCTCTGTACAGGCTGGGCCTGTGGCGCAATGGATAACGCGTCTGACTACGGATCAGAAGATTGTAGGTTCGACTCCTACCTGGCTCGAACTTTTTTACGCACTTTGCATTATGGCGCTAGATGCCTCGCAAGCGCACCTACTTGGTCATGCTGCCCAGCAGTTTGCATGGCAAGTGCCTTCTTAGCGCAGTAGGCAGCGCGTCAGTCTCATAATCTGAAGGTCCTGAGTTCGATCCTCAGAGAAGGCATTGATACTTGCAAAGCATTTTTATCCCTCATCTCAGCTTTCCATTTTTGCTGCACAAGACTATCGACAAGACTTGCTGCTACGGCACACCAAAGGATTTGATGTCCCTTGGCCCCTCTGTACCTCAGCGTGTGGAGAACCTTCGGAAGTACACGGGTTCACCGACAGCTGACACCACTGTTGTGTTTGAGCCATTGCCCCGAGCCAAAAGAGGAGTGGAGAATGCGGGCATCGATCCCGCTACCTCTCACATGCGAAGCGAGCGCTCTACCATTTGAGCTAATTCCCCAGCTACTTCTTGCAGTTGCACCAAGTTTGCTTCTCAGTAGCTCCTTAGCACTCGCCTCTGAGTTGCTGCGCCACCAGCAGGGATCTCCTGCTTCGGGTTAGCCCGCTCCCTGATCTCTTTCAACGCTTTGCTCCAATCGGCGTTACCGAGCAACGGCAGGGCGGGAAGTCAGAGAAATGGGGAAAGAAGCCGAGAAAGAGCCCGAGCCGGCAGAAGGGAAGCGAGGTGACCGGAAAGTAGCAGCCGCCACGAACCTGAGGGAGCAGCCGAGAGCCCTGTCTGACTGATAGACGACTTCTTTTGCCTGAGGTTTTGCCTGAAAGAGAGTGCTGGGTGTTTTGGTGCGTTGCTGCTCAAAGGCACTCCCTGCTGGTGTGCAGATGCAACTGCTCAAGCAATGGAGGTGTCCTGTGCCTTAGCAGCAACATGTAAACTAGCGTCAAGTTAAGAGCACTGCCTTGAGCTAAAAGCTCCTTACCGCTCACTTACTGCACAAGAACGCCCGCTCCTTCAAGCCGGAGTCGAACCAGCGACCTAACGACGACTTTGCTTTGCTTTTTTTCCACTGCAGTCCTCCGCTCTACCACCTGAAAATCGAAGGGAAGCGGCAAAGGTGTCTCGCTTTGGTGATTGTCCGCCGTGCGCCTTTTGACGCTCGCGGCCTGGTGTACCTGCTGATGCCGCAGTGTTGTGGGACTGTGAGTTGCCCGCTGCTCTGGAGAGGCTGTGCCAGTGGCGCAATGGATAACGCGTCTCACTACGGATCAGAAGATTGTAGGTTCGACTCCTACCTGGCTTAATCTTTTTTACGCACTTTGCATTATGGCTCTAGATGCCTCGCAAGCGCACCTACTTGGTCATGCTGCCCAGCAGTTTGCACGGCCAGTGCCTTCTTAGCGCAGTAGGCAGCGCGTCAGTCTCATAATCTAAAGATCCTGAGTTCAATCCTCAGAGAAGGCATTGATACTTGCAAAGCTTTTTTATCCCTCATCTCAGCTTTCCATTTTGGCTGCACAAGACTTGCTGCTACGGCACACCAAAGGATTTGATGTCCCTTGGCCCCTCTGTCCCTCAGCGTGTGGAGACCCTTCGGAAGTACACAGGTTCACCGACAGCTGACACCACTGTTGCGTTTGAGCCATTGCCCCGAGCCAAAAGAGGAGTGGAGAATGCAGGCATCGATCCCGCTACCTCTCACATGCAAAGCGAGCGCTCTACCATTTGAGCTAATTCCCCAGCTGCGTCTTACAATTGCACCAAGTTTGCTTCTCAGTAGCTCCTTAGCACTCGCCTCTGAGTTGCTGCGCCACCAGCAGGGATCTCCTGCTTTGGGTTAGCCCGCTCCCTGATCTCTTTCAACGCTTTGCTCCAATCGGCGTTACCGAGCAACGGCAGGGCGGGAAGTCAGAGAAATGGGGAAAGAAGCCGAGAAAGAGCCCGAGCCGACGGAAGGGAAGCGAGGTGACCGGAAAGTAGCAGCCGCCACGAGCGTGAGGGAGCAGCCGAGAGCCCTGTCTGACTGATAGATGAATTCTTTTGCCTGAGGTTTTGCCTGAAAGAGAGTGGTGGGTGTTTTGGTGCATTGCTGCTCAAAGGCACTCCCTGCTGGTGTGCAGATGCAACTGCTCAAGCAATGGAGGTGTCCTGTGCCTCAGCAGCAACATGTAAACTAGCGTCAAGTTAAGAGCACTGCCTTGAGCTGAAAGCTCCTTACCGCTCACTTACTGCACAAGAACGCCCGCTCCTTCAAGCCGGAGTCGAACCAGCGACCTAACGACGACTTTGCTTTGCTTTTTTTCCACTGCAGTCCTCCGCTCTACCACCTGAAAATCGAAGGGAAGTGGCAAAGGTGTCTCGCTTTGGTGATTGTCCGCCGTGCGCCTTTTGACGCTCGCGGCCTGGTGTACCTGCTGATGCCGCAGTGTTGTGGGACTGTGAGTTGCCCGCTGCTCTGGAGAGGCTGTGCCAGTGGCGCAATGGATAACGCGTCTCACTACGGATCAGAAGATTGTAGGTTCGACTCCTACCTGGCTTAATCTTTTTTACGCACTTTGCATTATGGCTCTAGATGCCTCGCAAGCGCACCTACTTGGTCATGCTGCCCAGCAGTTTGCACGGCCAGTGCCTTCTTAGCGCAGTAGGCAGCGCGTCAGTCTCATAATCTAAAGATCCTGAGTTCAATCCTCAGAGAAGGCATTGATACTTGCAAAGCTTTTTTATCCCTCATCTCAGCTTTCCATTTTGGCTGCACAAGACTTGCTGCTACGGCACACCAAAGGATTTGATGTCCCTTGGCCCCTCTGTCCCTCAGCGTGTGGAGACCCTTCGGAAGTACACAGGTTCACCGACAGCTGACACCACTGTTGCGTTTGAGCCATTGCCCCGAGCCAAAAGAGGAGTGGAGAATGCAGGCATCGATCCCGCTACCTCTCACATGCAAAGCGAGCGCTCTACCATTTGAGCTAATTCCCCAGCTGCGTCTTACAATTGCACCAAGTTTGCTTCTCAGTAGCTCCTTAGCACTCGCCTCTGAGTTGCTGCGCCACCAGCAGGGATCTCCTGCTTTGGGTTAGCCCGCTCCCTGATCTCTTTCAACGCTTTGCTCCAATCGGCGTTACCGAGCAACGGCAGGGCGGGAAGTCAGAGAAATGGGGAAAGAAGCCGAGAAAGAGCCCGAGCCGACGGAAGGGAAGCGAGGTGACCGGAAAGTAGCAGCCGCCACGAGCGTGAGGGAGCAGCCGAGAGCCCTGTCTGACTGATAGATGAATTCTTTTGCCTGAGGTTTTGCCTGAAAGAGAGTGGTGGGTGTTTTGGTGCATTGCTGCTCAAAGGCACTCCCTGCTGGTGTGCAGATGCAACTGCTCAAGCAATGGAGGTGTCCTGTGCCTCAGCAGCAACATGTAAACTAGCGTCAAGTTAAGAGCACTGCCTTGAGCTGAAAGCTCCTTACCGCTCACTTACTGCACAAGAACGCCCGCTC